>NC_090656.1:208912279-209212279 GCF_040937935.1 Hyperolius riggenbachi
GGAATGGATCAGGGATCTCTGTACAGCACTGTGGAATATGTCAGAGCTAAAGAAATGTATAATAATAATGTGATGAGAACATTAGAGCTGGGAGGACATTAGAGTGTATGTTCCTGTGGTGCAGATACTAATACAATTAAGTGATCTCTGTACAGCACTGTGAAAAAGTGTTGTAAAAATATAATAATAATACTGTGTGACTATTCTCTGGTGCATTGACTCATGGGAATGGTCTTGCACACTCTGTGCGGTACAGCCAAACATGACAAAACATATTCTCATAGTTTGATGTACACAGAAAACACAAGTCTTGGGGAAGAATATGCTGAAGTTGAAGGAAATGATCAGATACCCAATATAAATATGGAATGGCAAAGAGCACATTTTCCGTCTAGTAATCCCATAAAGTAAAAAGTTTTGCACAAAAAGTGGCAGCTAATGGACTAACACACCGCTACAAAAACTTCCCTTACTTCCTCAAATATTACATTTCTGTACATACAAAATTCTGAAAGCCATTCTTTTTTTAAATAAATAACTTTCAATAAGGTTTAATGATCATTAAAAAAAATAATCAATTTGAATGTGATCGGGGTCCAGTTTCATAGAGGATTTAGGTAAATATAAACCAAATATAAATAACAAATTTTCCCTTATCAACAGGTGTGCAACAGAACTACTTCTCTAGCATGTGCTTCCCTCTACAAATCCACACTGAGGCCTCCCTCTGTCCCCATAGCGATAGTCTGTAGACATGGAGGCGGGGCTTGTGGCCACACAGCCTGCTATACATTGTTGATATAGATATACAATGGTCATTTGTTTTTGCCTCAGTGTGGATTTGAATGTCGATGTGGGTGTTCTATCAGTACAGGCCATTTGGTTTCTAAATGCCCTTGGTCCTGGTGATTTCGACATTGAGATCTCTCTACATCTTCATTTCCACTTGTTTCTAAAATCCAGGTTGTCCCACCCACTTTCAGGTGCCTCGCCTCCTCCCATTACTTTTTTGTACCTCTTATTACAGGTGTATAAAATATCCAGTGGAAAACTGGATGGCGGCAGCAGGCATGCATACCTGGAACCTTCCCTACAGAGTCCTTAAAGGACCATTATCATGAAAAATAGTACCATTTAAAATACATGTGTACACATACTTATAAGAAGTATATTTTTCTTAGAATAAAATGAACTATAAATTACTTTTTTTCCCCTTGTTCCTGTTGTTTACAGTAGGCAGTAAAAATCTGATAAGTGTGAGGCTTTGGACTAGTCAATCTCCTCATGGGGGATTTTCAGGGTGTTGTTTACTTTCAAGTGCACTTACTCAATGGCAGTTGCTCTATCCAACTGCTAAAACAAATGAGCTGGCCGGCATCTTTGTGTAGATCCTTTCTGTGGATTCCCCATGAGGGTATGGACTAGTCCAAAACCTGCCAGATTTTTAGTACCTGCTGTGAGAGACAGCAACATGGGAGAAAATTAATTTATAGTGATTTTAATCTGGGATGAGTGTACGTCTTATACGTACGTGTGCATGTATTTTCAATTTTTCTCCATAGTGGTCCTTTTCATGATAGAATCTAGTTTAGCTCTCCTTTATCCACTAAACACTCAAACATCACTTCTGGGTGGAGTGATTCTTTAAATTCTCATTTGACATTTATACACTGTACGTGGCAGCTTCACATAAGGGTGTGTGGACATGCGGAGTGCTTACCTCTCAGACATGGTGGTTTTCACGCTGCTGGTCCTCACAAATCCAGACATGGAGTCATCGCGGGGAGAGGCGGTCAGGGCGCTGGGGGAATTGTTACTGCTGAGGGAGATGTCGATGGACTCGCAGCTGGTGTGGAGGCTGCTGACCGACTGGAATCCCAGACCATCCTTGCTGATGGCGGAGGAGCTGCTGGCATTGGTGCCCCACGTGAGGCTGTTGGAGGGTGCGGAATGGGCAGAGCCGGGGCTGGAGGCCAGAGGGGAGGGGTTCAGGTCCATGGCTTTCCCGTACAACGGGCTGCTGCCCCCGCTGCTCATCATGCTGCTACTGGATGGTGAATCCGGGTGAGAGGAGGAGCTCATGGTGGCGTGGGGGTTGGAGATGATCACAGAGTTTTTCATGTTCTCAGAAGTGGTGACTGGACCCGGTTTGTTGGGCTTTCCACCAAAAAGCCTGCAAGTCGGAAATCAGAATAGGGACATTACAGGGGAACTCTAACTCACATCATGCTGCTGTCAACAAATATCAAATTTAGCGTTACTTGTGTTCATTAGAACTAGGAGAAGCATGTTATCCTTTCAAGTGATCAGACATTACGACTGATTTCTCAATCCGTCGGAAAACAACCTTAAAGGAGACAATTGTTTGTCTTTTCTGTTAGGTCTGCAGAATAATTCACTTGCTATCAGGGGACAATGCAATCATTTTGATCAGTTGTCATTCAGGGGTGTATATTGGCTCGAGCTAAATATTAAGGCCTGATTACCCTTCCATTTACATGATTTTATCAAATCAGAAGAGAATCAGTGCCGCAACATAGCTGCCTCAATAATCTTTTGATTGTTTCTGGTCCAAAATCAGTCAAAATGATTGATTGGGAATGCAGGCAGTGTCTCAATCCGGCGTGTGGCGGAAACGGCGTTTAATATCGCGACAACTAACGGAGCCCCAGACGGAGTCCTTTCCCAGGCTATAAGTGTCACCGCATGCCCCTGTGCTACGTTAAAGCTTCACCTCTCTGATTTCTGGCCTCCTCTAGTGCTTTTTTGTAACTGTGAGCACCTAATCCACGTGATACTGGAACCTGTTGTGACGTCACTATATGCATCGAGTCACGTGGTACAGGTGCTCGCTGTGATGGTGAACACCGGAGGAAGCGAGGAGTCTTTATCTTAAAGCTCTTGCTTGCTTGGTTACAGTCATGTGACTTGTTTGATTGGCTGATCAATTTGCCGACGTGTTTTTCTGGGAGATATGGTCTGCGCAAATACTGTAACATTCACTAAAGTAACACAGCTACTTAGTAATGATCTTGGCCGCTCTCTTCTACCTGTGCATGGAGTGACTGTTTAAAGGGAAGGTTCAAGCAAAATAAAAAAATGAGTTTCTCTTTCCTGGGGCTTCTCCCAGCCCCATGTAGCCATCCTGTGCCCTCGTAGTCACTCACTGCTGCTCCATTCCCCCGCTGGCAGCATGCCGACCTCGGAGGTCAGCGGGCTGCATTGCGTACATTTTTACGCATTACCGCTAGTGCCTGAACATTAACACATACATTTACGCATTGAACCAGTAATGCGTAAAAATGTATGTGTTAATGTTCCTGCACTAGTGGTAATGCGTAAAAATGTACGCAATGCGGCCCGCCGACCTCCGAGGTCGGCAAGCTGCCAGCGGGGGACTGGAGCAGCTGTGAGTGACTACGAGGGCACAGGATGGCTGCATGGGGCTGGTAGAAGCCCCAGGTAAGTGAAACTCATTTTTTTATTTTGCTTGGACATTCCCTTTAAAGTGGACCTGAACTCTTGCACAGGACTGAAGAAATACAAAGACAAATATATCCTGTATGTATTTAGAGAGTTTAGCCCCTTCATTTGTGTCTAATCACAAGCTCTAATTTGATCCTTCCCTGTGTCACATGACTGCCTATGGCAGAAATGGGCATTTGAACGCACAGGAGGTTAACAATATGTCCGCTTCCATAAATTAGGAAGTAGAAACAGTGCAGATTTATTTTAGGGATTTGTATCAGCTGTAACAAAGAAATGTTTTTTGTTCACAGGTTATTATGCTGTGTATCTTTTAGAGCAGAGAGGAGTTCTGAGTTCAGGTCCGTTTTAAAGGCAGAGCAACATAACAAACAGTCTATTGTTTACACTTCCTTCTTCCTGTCAACTGCCCTACATACTTTTTCAAACTTTTGTGGTTGCTACAACTAATCTGTACACACAGATATCCATCCGCCTGTTTGTAAAGAAGAAATTGGTAATGGTATGGTCAGTCATGCACAGTGCAGTACTCAGCAGCCTCAGGAGAGCAGCAGTGCATTGTGGGGAAGTCCAAAGACACCAAACACCTACCTTTACTATAACCCTGTCACTAGTTTAACTAGTCAAACTGATGACAGGGCTTAGCAAGGTGAAGGAAAAGTTCAACATTCCTAAACATTTAATTATATTTCTTAACAGTGTCACCCAGCTGGCAGAAGATAGTGTTGCGACTGTAAATTCTGGACTTTACCTTACCTGTGAGGCTGCAAGTTACCTCTGATGCTTGCCCTAGTCTAACCTCCATGATAGGAGTTTGTTTAAACTGGAGAGTCAGATGAAGGCCAGTCAGACAGTACTGTCATCCCTTCACAGACACTCACAGAGAGACTTCTCAGTGATAAAGTGGCATTACCTTTATGAGAGGAACTCAGCCACAGCATTTGCTGGACAATGTGTTCCTGCATTCTAAGTGAACCAGAGAGGATGTATTTTACCATATATATCAGAGGGAACATTAGAGAAAACACCTACCTTGCTCTCTGTTTCATCCTTGTCTGCTCAGTCTGCCTGTTATCATCCCTGATAAAATCCTCGACTGAGCATTCAGTCTGGCTTTGCTCAGGAATCATTACAGCTGAGTCATTACAGCAGAGCCAGAAGGGGGCAGCTTGTGCTTGAAAAGACATCAGAGAAGACAGATTCAGCTATAATGATTCCTGAGCAAAGCCAGACTGAATGCTCAGTCGGTGATTTTATCAGGGCTGATAACAAGCAGGCTGAGAAGTGAAGAATGAAACAGAGAGCAGTGTAGGTGTTTTCTCTAATGTTCCCACTGATATATATATGGTAAAATACATGTGGGTGCTTCGTCTCTGGTTCACTTTAAGCATCAGTGTCTATTAACAACCCTGGCAGGTCATGTTACAATATAGAATACACAGGTAGGCATAGGGAGGGAAACCCAATTCAATCAGAGATAATTTTCATACTTCGATAAGTACTATCTTCAAGGCACAGCAAGCATAAAAATACTCATATTGTTCTAAATTGCACTGCGGCAGTCGGGGATGCGTGACACCACCGCAGGAGCTTGAAACTGTGGCACCTGGGAGTCTACCTGGAGAATATGGAGGAGCCCATACAGACTGGGGGCTTGAGAACAGCCCCCTGAAGGTAAGTAGTTCCTGTCAGCCCCCTCCCCCCACCCAACATTATTTATGACCCTCCCTTAAAGCCTAAGCACACTCGTGCGACTCTGTCCACTATTCAGCAACACATCAGTGTTACAGATACGGAAAAGTGTGCAGAAGCGGACACTTGCGCCCATTTGCCAAATCTCTCTAAAAAAAGCTGAGCGTGATTTTGCTACTCAAAAATGGAGCGATTGATAGGAAAGCGATTTTGGAGCTTGCTTTCCCTTATGCAATCGCTCTGAAATGCTGCAGGACCCGCGATTGCCATTTTGGCTCCTGTGGGCTCACCTCCATTAACTTTCATCAGTCTAGCACTTTGTAATCACCGTCGATTCCAAAGGGCAGCTGAAAACGCTGTAGTGTGCTCAGCCCCTTATGGTCTATTTTGTCACATGGGTGCTCAGATCCAGGGCTGTGGAGTCGGGACAAAAATCAACAGACTCCTCAGTTTATGAAACCTCCAACTCCAGGTACCCAAAAATTGCTCCGACTCCCCAGCCCTGCTCAGATCCCTGCCTAAAAAAAAATTAATATTCCGCTCCTTGGTGAAATATGCTTGGAAGAACAAAGAGAAATCGAGAGCCCGATATGGTGTAGTATTGTTAAGTTGGTTGTGGTTAAAAGCAAAATATTTAGATATACTCACAAACATGGGTTACCCATAGGCAACCACTTCAAGTGCAGGTGGGGAGTATTAGAACCTGACCCCACTCAGGTTTTTAAGATGTCGCTCTCTGTAGATAGGAAACGGGGTAGCACCCCTCCACCGAGGGTGGACTCAAGATTTCAGCAAGGCTTGGTGTACAGAGGCGCCAGAGTAGAATAAAAACGTTTAAAAACCGTCTAAAAGAGGGGGATGTTCAGGTGGACTTACCTCCCTCAAAAATATAAAACTCAATTGAGTCACAATATATCAATACAAAAATATATTATTGAACTCCACTTAGTGCAACGCGTTTCGCAGGTGTGGTCCCGCTTCATCAGGCAAACAGGAGTATAACTCAATGGGTCTAGATGCAGAAGTGAGCGCCTCACTTCTGCATCTAGACCCATTGAGTTATACTCCTGTTTGCCTGATGAAGCGGGACCACACCTGCGAAATGCGTTGCACTAAGTGGAGTTCAATAAAATATTTTTGTATTGATATATTGTGACTCAATTGAGTTTTATATTTTTGAGGGAGGTAAGTCCACCTGAACATCCCCCTCTTTTAGACGGTTTTTAAACGTTTTTATTCTACTCTGGCGCCTCTGTACACCAAGCGTTGCTGAAACCTTGGTGAAATATGACTGGCACGACTACTCCCACTACCTGCCAGCCACACACAGTGTGAAGCATGTAAAACCTACAGTAGACATCTGGCATCCTACCTGCGCAATGTGGGCGAGGACACATCGGGGTATTTGCTTCCTTGCTGACGATTATTCCCTGGTGCACCTTGCGATGCTGGGTTCATTTTAACGGAGTTGCAGGATGCCACGCTCTCGTTATCTGATGAGATGCCCTTTTCCCTGTCGGTTTGGTTGATCAGTCCGGAGATAGAGTTCCCAAGGGCCACCTTGCCGGCCTCACGCAGTTTGGGGACGGGCAGCCCCGCTGACTTGCTGCTGATGTTGGAGTCGATGCTGCTGGTGCTGGATCGGTTGCCGGCTCCGCTCCGCGATTTGCTGGGCCGAGGTAAGCTGCGGTACTGGAGGTTAGTCCTGGCACTGAGCTGTAAGTAGCTGTCGTCTTGGTTCTGGGAGCCGTCTACGCTGGCTTTGCGGTTTGAGGATCTGCCAATGAGAGCTGCCGATTTCGGCATCTTACCCAATGTAGCAGAGCCGCTGGTGATGGTGACACCGCTGGTGGTGATTATAGGCATGGCGACAACTGTGCTACCGGGCTTCTTAAAGCCAAAGGTGTTTGTGTTTGCTGATATCGACCTGGCGGTGTTACTCGGGGGCTTCTTGGCTTCGTCACCGCTGCTGCGGCCCGCGTCCGATGGAGAACGCTTCACCTGGCCAGACTTTGGGGATATTCGACCTTTCTCAGATACCTTTGCATCGTCTGTTTTCCCCATTCCTAGAAAGGAATGAGGCAAGTTTAGCATGCTATCCCATAAAGCATACATGTCAAACTCTGACCCACATCAAATTTGGCCGGCAAGTAGTTTTCCCACTTTGCATTATTTTTGGCCCACTCTAGACCACCAGGAAAGCTATATTAGGGCTGAAGCCCTAGATCACAGGGAAGTCATATGGGGGAGGGAGGGGAAAAGCAAAAGACGCCAGGGAATCCGTATGGGTGGGAGAGGGGTCACTAGACACCAGAGAACTGTATAGGGGAGAGAGTGGGGCCACTAGGCACCAGGGAACTGTACAGGGAAGGGAGGGGGGCACAAGACAGCAGAGAACTGTACAGGGGAGGGAGGGGGCAACTAGACACCAGGGAACTGTATAGGGAAAGGAGACAGGACCACTAAACACCAGGAAATTGTATAGTGGAGGGAGGGAGGACCACTAGACACCAGGAAACTGTATAGAGGAGTGAAGGGGCCACTAGACACCAGGGAACTGAATAGGGAAGGGAGAGGACCACTAGACACCAGGGAAGTGTATAGGGGAGTGAAGAGGCCACTAGACACCAGAGAACAGTATGGGGAGGGAGGGGGCCACTAGACACCAGGGGACTGTAGAGCAAAGGGAGGTGGCCACTAGACATTGCGGTTGGCCAGCAACTTGGTCCCAGTGTTCAATTTCGTCCCACTTTGTAGTTGAGTTTGACACCCCTCCCATAAAGCAAGATACTAGTGAAAACCATTTGGTTTCTTATGCTTTTAGGTTTAATACTTTGTTTCGCCCTGTTGAGGCAATTTTCCATTGACATCAGGGTGAGGAGTATCACTCCACGGGGTGCACAGAAAGCAATAAACACCAGACAGAGGTTGTATTCCCTTCACCCTATAAACAAGTATAACTTACCAGTCCCGGGTGTTTTCAGGGTCCCTGTTGTGGTAGTTTTGGTCCGCGGAGCTGTGATCCCCACTTGCGCTGTCATTCCTCTCCGCCAGGAGCCGGTCTGCGAGATGACCGTGTTCTTCCTCCCGGACGAGCTTTTCTCTGACTCATCTGAGAGGTCAGAGGGGTTTTTCCGCCACTTACATCCGGACTCCATCTTCCCCCCACTGTCCGAACCACCCTCCGATCTCTTCAGATCATCGCCGGACCACAGCGAGTTGCGATCAACGTGAAGGTGCTTCTCTGCATCCGTCTGCTTGACATAGGAGAGGCAAGTATAACATTGGCCACACACACACACCATACAATTTCTTATACATTTACTTTAAATTCAAGAATTACAACCAGTTTTTCTGATTGGTTGTAACAGTTGAAAAATGTGACCATTGTACACGACACACACATGTTACATTTTCTTCAATTATGAACAAAAATGGAGTGAAAAAATTGCTTGGGTCTATAAATCAAGAAATTGATCATCTACCCAACACCATTCAATTATATATTTGCTGATAATTATAACACTTATCTGCTTTGTTTGCACTGTTGCACCTGTAGTTCACCAGCACTGTTTGTACCTTGCCCTACCCAACTCTCTTTCTTCTCTAAATTGGACTACAGTAATTTATACATATTTAGGACTGGATGAATTTCCGGCTATTGTTTATCCACCAGGTTATTCTTATAGTTGCCCATTTGTGATAAGAGTTAGTCCTTGCTCACATCATAAATCGCAATCACCAGCGTTTTGCGATTTTGTGCACTTTTTTTTGCGCCTCCCAGTTCGCGTTAGTGTTTTTTTGTACAGCGCTTTTCTAAGCGCTTTTGCAGAGCGATTTGTTTTTTCTCTTCCTGACGTCGGTCAGGAAGTGAACTCTTTGACCCGGAAAAGAATAAATACAATGTATTTATTCTAAAAAGCGCTCGGGAAATCGCTGTACAAAGCGCTTTGCGATTTCCCTATAGCTTCCATTACAGACAAATTGCCCAGAAAATGGTACAGGCAGCGCTTTGGTGAGCGGATCGGAATCAAACCGCTCATATGCGAACATTCTCATAGGGAATCATTGTACAAGCGCTTTTAGGGCGATTTCTGAAATCACCTGCGCTCAAAAAACACTCGCAAACACCCTTAGTGTGACCAAGACCTTAGAGAATATACAAACTCTAGATCTCTCCTTTTTTTCATTTGTTGATGTACATTTTCTATACATTTTCCTATGATGCATGATTAGCTACAACCCTTTGTCACTGTGAAGTCCTGCTCCTCAGATATTTTCATTTCCTGCTTGTAGACTTGCTGACTGTCTATAGGCAGGAATGCCTCAACATTGGGACTTCAATTAAGACAAATTAAAAGCTTCCATCTGTTCTCCTGTAAAGTATGATCAGATACCTTTACTTCATTACTGGGATTTGAGAGAGACAAAGTAAAGGCATTTGTACATTCTCCTCTGAATCATGATTAGCTAACACCTTTACTTTGTCTCTGTGAGGTCCCATTCCTTATGCTGAATACACACGGTGCGTTCGCGCACTCGATTTCCCGCTCGATTCCCGTCGATTCGTTTATTTCCAACATGTCCGATTTGGATTTCGATGGATCGTTAGGTTGATTCGGCATACTTTGCATGCGAATCGGCCTAACGATCCATCGAAATCCAAATCGGACATGTTGTAAATAAACGAATCGACGGGAATCGAGCGGGGAAATCGAGTGCACGAACGCACCGTGTGTATTCAGCATTAGATATTCCCACTTCCTGCTTATAGACTTGCTGCCGGTCTATAGGGAAGAATGCCTCAGCAACGGGACTTAAAAGCAACAAAGTAAAGGCATTTGTCTATTATCCTCAAAAGCATGATTAACTAGACACCTTTACTTTATCACTGTGAAGTCCTATTCCTCAGATATTTCTTCTTCTTGCTTGTAGACTTACTGCCTGTCTACAGGCAAGAATGCCTCAGCAATGGAACTGAAGAGAGACAAAGTAAAGGCATTTGTACGTCCTCCTCTTAAGTATGATCAGCTACAAACCTTTACTTTGTCTCTGTGCAGTCCCATTCCTCAGTTCCTTGCCAGTAAACTGGCAGAAAGTCTATAAGTAGGAAGGAAGAATATCTGTGGAACAGGACTTCACGCAGACAAAATAAAGGGATGTGGCTAATCATGCTTCATAGGAGACCATATAAAACGACAACCAGAGTTCAGGCACATTATGGGAAGAAGCAAACTACAGCAGTGCCAAATCTTTGCAGAAGGCGTAAATCTGTTGTGCAGGAACAAAAAAAATGAACAGACCCTAAAGTTTCAGCGGATGTTGAGCAAGTCACCCCCATTACATGAGTAATTCTAGTAATTGGCTCGCAGTGTCTATAATCCCTGTGATGATGTCACGGCAAATTATTTGGGATCACAGCAGGACTCAGCAGTCATTACACAGAGAAGGTGGGCGGGTCCTCACCTGGGCGTCCAGGTTCTTCCTGGATGATGCTGGCGTATTGGCGTAGGAGCTGATGGAGGAGCTGGTGTTGATGTCATCGGTGCTCAGGTTGTCGATGGTGTCGCTGATACCGCTGCTCACCGAGCTGCTGTCATCCCAGCTGAAAGAGACACAAGGAAGCCTTTAATGAGCGACTGCGCGGAACACGCCAAAACAAACTGCCTGCGCCAAGCTCAGTACACAGCGTCGCTATCACACCTCCGTACAGCACACAGGCCCCGCTTGTTATGAAATAACTTTCTCCAACCACACGGAATCCCGCCCGGGAGGCCGATACTGACTGATCTGTTTAACTCCAGGGAAAAAAAACATTCTTTCCAACGGACAAGGCTATAAAAGGCACATCTGAATGCCAACGTACTGGACTTTATACACGACATCAGTGTAACCACTGCTCACACATCACACGACATCAGTGTAACCAGTTCTCACACATCACACGACATCAGTGTAACCGCTCCTCACACATCACCTCTCATACCACTATTGTTATGCCAGTTCTCACAGTTTTATACACTAATATGAATGACAAGAAAAAGTTTTATAAATTTCTCTACCTTTTTTAAAAAAAATACTTTTTATACTTAACATTACACTAGAGCATTTGCGATTGTCGGCAATTCGGCAATAAGCGTTAAACATCTGATAATCTCCCCAGTGTGAATGGGCCCTAAGACAGAAATAAAGAAATGTCTTGACAGATGCTGACTGGCTGTAGCTCCTTTACAATATTACCCCTGCCCCTCAAAAAACTATGCAGAGCGGGTGTTCTGACTTCGCTGGCTGCATACTCAGACACTACTGAATCCAAAGGATCAGCATGACAGCTGGAATCTTAAATGGAACTAGACCTTATGCTGGGAATACACCATAAGTTTTTTCAGCAGATAGATGGTTCAAAAGATAATTTCCGACACGTCAGATCTTATTTCCTATTGTTTTTCTGATCGATTTCTCATAGAAGTGAATAGAAATTGATAAAAAAAAAAGATAATAAAATCGTCAGAAATAAGATCGGACAGTAAATCGACAGAAAAATCTCATCGTGTATTCCTAGCATTAGGCTCGTTAGAATAACGGGCGCTGGAACCTGCAGCACTTCAGTCTCCCCAACCCTGAAGGCAGCAGCGTCACCCCTCTGTTTGCCCTCTCCCACCACACACAGTCCGCTCTCTCCTCTGTTCTCCTGGGTTCTGGACTGCCCCCCTCTTTCCAGGCAACCAATCAGGAGCCATGGTAGCCCCTGAGCCTTAAAGGATACACAAAGTGGCGTGACATGATGAGATACCTGTATGTACAGTGCCAAGCACACAAATAACTAAGCTGTGTCCCCTTTTTTTTCTTTCTCTGTCTGAAAGTTAAAAATCAGGCATGTAAGGGACAGCTTCTGTCTGGGTCAGGACCAGATGGACGATAGCATAACCCTCGCTGATAAGAAATTACAGTCATAAAACACTTTCCAAGCAAAAAATGGCTTCTGAGAGCAGAAAAGAGATAAAAAGGGTCAATAGTTCATATATTTTAGTTCTGGCATACTTCAATGCATGTGTCATTGAGCAGAGACAATTAAACAGTAAAAACTTAATAAGGAGATTTAAAATGTAAATCAAACTGTGGGATATCTAAAAGTCAATTTTAGGAGAAGGAGGATAGATAGTCAGCAGTTAAAATCTGACAGAACCGACTGGTTGCGGACTGGTTCATCTCCTCATGGGGGATTCTCAGGGTTTTCTTGGTTTTCAAAAGCATTTCCTGAATGGCAGTTGGCTTGTAAAGTCTAACTGACAAAATAGTGTGCAAGCAAGTAGTAAGTCTGACTGGTATCTTACTATTTTGGCAGTTAAACTGCTGCTGAGGAAATGCTGTTGAAAACAAAAGAAAATCCTGAGAATCTCCCATGAGGAGATGGACTAGTCCAAAACCTGTCCGTTCTGTCAGATTTTAACTGCTTACTTTTTTTCGCTGGAGTGGTCCTTTAAGGGTTTCCACAGAGGGGCAGTGATTTTAAGGTTACAATAAAGGGCAGGTAGGGGAAGAGCGACTTTTTTCTTTAACATGTCCCTCCGTGCTCCCGATAGCTGCTCCTCTGGCATCTACTAGGCACGCAGTGATAGAACGCAGGCCTCATTTCCGTAGTACAGAGCGCTAATCTCATATTACACCAGCGCTATTCTGGGCACGGGCCTGTTTATGTTATGAGGTCTGGAGAACTTGGATTGGGCTCAACGGTGACGTATATCGGTTGCCAACGTGGGCCGGGCGCAAGATGGGAGAAAGCAGCCCCGGCTTCCAGCCAGACCCAGTGACCATTTGAAAAATCGCAGTGATTGAGGATTCGGCAGGAAGGTTCAGGGGGGTGGCAGATGCCTGGCGGGCCAGTCCTGGTACAGCGCTAGGAACACAGAGTACACCTGCCTGATGCAACTAGTCCAGTCAGCGCCTGTTCTATAAATAATTACGGTTTCAGTAGTTTGATTAGGCCAGACGTCTTGTGCTGAGATAAGTAAAGAAACAACTGTGCAGCGCTTCATGAAGAAAGCACCGTCCGATGGGTAATGATCCCATATGGCTTTCATAATGCAAGTAAATATCTAGAAACTATAAACCAAGAATTTTCAACCCTTTAGCAGCCAATTTATTTAGAGGCTTGCAAGTGCTCCAGGCCTATTTATTTTAGCACTTTGTTTTATTTCTTGTCTGCTACATTTCCCTGCTTCTAATTAGTACTGCTGTAATGTGTATTTATGGCCACTTGTCACTAGGGGGCAGTGTGAGACAATAACAAAGAACTTCTGCTTTCAGTTTCTATATTTTCTGCTAGTGAGGAGAGATCAAAGCATGCCAAGAATTTACAGCACAATGAGCTCTGCCAACTGACGTCAAAAGCAGGGCACTTATCTCAAACAAGAAAACTCTGATAACGCTATTGTAGTTGCTAATGGATTAAAAGATGATATAGGCTTTAGCTAGCCATACACTGGTCGATTTCTACCGTCGATATCCAGACGATTCAATCATTCAAAATCGATGCCCCACTATGCTAGCCTTTATGACTGATTTTCGGGTGAAATCTATTGAATGAGTCAATCATACCAGATGGGAGCGTTGTCAGATGGACAGCCCATAGAGTTGCACTGTATAGAACAACACAGTTTCTTTAGAGGCATGGCAATAGCAGTGAATTAAAGGCTCCATCCAATATCTCATTTTCTTAATCAATTAGACTTTGGATTTGATAGAAGCGTCTAGTCCAATGCACGTCATTTAAAATTTAACCTGCTGACTGAGCAAATAAGTGATCGGTACAAAGCCAGAGGTGGTAACGGTTCATCTGATATTACATAGAACTCAGAAATCTGATGGAAATCCAGAGGTGCGTGATAGTACTCAGAGAGTAATCATTTCCAGAATCAGGCTGCATTCATTTACCGGTAACCAACAACAGTCTATTGTGAATCTGTTCCTTCTATTGTCGTTGCTAGGCATTATGGGAAGCATAGTGCCGTGTCAAGCAGACAGCATCAGTCTCTCCCAGTCCCCTTGCTTAAAAAAACAAGAGGTCATCAGGCAGTTCAAAACTAGTAAAGGTATATTTAGACTTAATGGGCGTGGTAACATTGAAAAACAAAGAAATGCCAAAATATAGTGCCCCAAAAATAAGTGTGACCCCCCCCTTGTTTTTTAAATAGGTCCCTATATGCCCCCCTCCTTTTTTGTTCTTGCCTGGTCTTGGTGTCTTTGCCTAGGGGGCGGTTCACACAGACCATTTGTCAGTAGAAAATGACAACCACAAGGGCTGGCACAATCATTTACCATCATCCATGCAAATTCTGTAGTGTCCAGGGTTGGGTAACCACGGTACTTCCGTGTTCCCCTGTGGTGATCAAAACGTGACATAAAAATCAAACAACGGGAAGCACAAACGGAAGTTACTATATGGTTTTATGCTCGCTTGCAGAAAAGCATTTGAAGCGAGGCGCCGAACGGCTGGTTAGATGGCAGGAGCTGTGCAGTGCCAGCGGGATCGTGGGAAGTTTTTGTTTTGTTTGTTTTTTTAAGCTACAGTAACAAGTTTATCTCTGATGCAAATACCAGGAAGCTTCCCATTTTGGATGAGAAAGGACACTATGACCAGAAGGTAATTTAAACCCACCCCGACGTCCCCCCTCCCCACCTTATTAGTTTTTTTTTGTAAATTAATCAACACTTACATTTTTGGTAATATTTGAAGTGGCTGGATAGTGTACTGGTTAAGGGCTCTGACACAGGAGACCTGGGTTTGAATCTCGGCTCTGCCTGGTCAGTAAGCCAGCACCAATTCAGTAAGGAGACTTTGGACAAGACTCCCTAACACTGCTACTGCCTACTGAGTGTACCCTAGTGGCTGCAGCTCTGTTTTGAGTCTACCAGGAGAAAAGCGTGCTATAAATGTTATGTGTATTTGTCTTGAAATCAACCTAATCTGAGAAGGGCTAGACAAGCAGAGATCGCCAAGGTAGAAGAAGATTCAGCCACACAAGGTGGGTCAGATATAGAGCCAGGAGCTACAGCAGGTGAGGCCACGATGAGTCACCAAGTGACGTGAAGAGCCGGCGGTGATCCTCTGGACTGTCCCCATAAACACCATACTAGTTTTGGCTGTCTCTGCTCTGTCATCATAAATTAGTTCTGTTCAGGGTCATTTCTGCAGAACGAGTCTGTTGGCCACTCACCTCCCTCGTGTCTTCTCTCAGCAGCCCATGTTCCCGAGTCCACAGACCCCACTAATTACACAGCGCTGACTGGAAGAACCCGTTCTAGGGTGATTGTTTTAGACAATAGCTCCTATGAGGCAGGGATGGCTTCAGGGGGAATGTGATAGAGGACGGGGGAGGGGTGAGCACTGCTAATCTCTGCTAACAGGATTATGGCGGAAAAAATAAAGTGAGCAATGAGCCCACCTCTGCCCCGAGCCTTCACTCTGCCAGCCCAGGGGATGTCACTTCTCAGCATTGCCCCAAATAATTCAAAACAAAACAGCCTTTGTCACAGATGGACTCAGGAACCAGAGATACACGCCAGGAGGGGGAAGCTCATTTTGGTTGCACAGTACTCAGAACCAACTGAAATCCCCCCAGAATTTCAGTCTGTATTAAACATAATCAATTTATTATATACGAAAACAGAAAAAAATTGAATCTGTTTTGGGTTTTTATTACTTTCTGTGTCTCTAGCTTTCCCCTTACAGTCTGCCCTGACAGAAAGTTGCTAAATCTCCCAACAGAAACAGGAAAAACATATTATTTTGAGTTATAATCTGCCTTATGTACTAATGTGCTCTAATGTCAACTCCTTCCAGCTCAGCAATAGCCACATTATTATTTTTTAGCATTTATATAGCGCCAAATCTTCAGCAGCGTTTTGTTACTTAACTGTCCCTCAGAGGAGCTCACAATCTAATCCTTACCAGAGTCATAAGTCTATGTACCGTATGTATCATGTAGTGTATGTATTATAGTTACATAAAAAAACTAAAAACAAAAAGGTGCCCGTTAAGGTACAATCTCTTGAATGATTGGATCATTCAATTGATTGTTCCATCAACCTAAATTTCAGTAAGGATTCTATTAATCTGATAATTCATTGTAACAATAAGAAAAGGGATGATTACACTATGCTAATAAAATAGTAATGTCATTAGGTGATGGCAATAGGAGCCCCAGCGACCGTCATAAAATGGGATTTTAGTAACAGGTCCACTTTAATACCTAAAGGGCTATTCTACTTTTGTTAAAAAAGAAATGGCAGGATATATATATGAAGTGTTACATAAACTATTTCTAACCATTTTAACCCTGTGATTAAATTATGCTTTCATTCTTGTCTGTAGCTGCTAAACCTATTTTCATACAGTACTGGCAAAAAAAAGTCGGACTAAGCTTGATCAAAACTATAGTTACAGTACATGGTTTGGTAATTGGTATACAGGAAATTGTAGCAACAGTACATGGTTTGGTATACAGGAAACTATAGCAACAGTACAAGGTTTGGTATACAGGAAAATATAGCAACAGTACACGGTTTGGTATATAGGAAACTATAGCAACAGTACACGGTTTGGTATATAGGAAACTATAGCAACAGTACAAGGTTTGGTATATAGGATTTCCTAGAATTTTGCATCAAAGACACAGGTGGCACTGCAGTATCCCAGACTTTAACAAATTGTATTTCCAGAGAGACAGTACATCCAAACTGTGGACATATACTGACAGTAAGGTGAAAGCAGGTGGGTGCCCGGCAAAGCTGGATTATCCACAAGGCAATCCTAGGCAGTTGCCTAGGGGCTGCAGAGAGACCAGGGGCCTAGTGGATGCTACCCCCGAACAAATCTTACTAAAAAAAAAGCCAGGTGACCATCAGCGGTGGGCAAAAACTGCTATCTTGCCTAAGGCCACATTTCCTCTTAATCCATTTCTGGTGCCCGGAGACTGATATGGAGCAGCTAACAGCTTTTTGCGCATCGCGAGACGCTTGTTCACAGCTGCGCCAACCAGCAGTAGGTGGGCGGGGAAGCCCATGCTAAAAACATCACATGACTCCGCCTTCCTATACAGAAACCTACTATGGAGACCGGAGTAGCATGCTAATATAGGAGCCTACATCCAAATCCGGAGCTGTCCAAAAGTAAACGCTTTATCCATGTTTCACACAGGAGGACTCAATTACAGTCACTTATTCAACTTACAAACAATCTCCCAGAACAGAACCTGTTTGTAAGTCGGGGAACGCCTGTACTGGCAAAACAATACTAAGCTGGCTTGAAACTATAGCAACAGTATATGGTTTGGGGTTTCCTAGTATTCTCATCTCCGGTTGTGTCACTGATTTTGGGCTTACCTCGGCGCCTGCAGAAATCAGGAAGTAAAATTTATGGCATTTCAGTGTCTCTTGCAATGATTGAATTCACCAGGCAAGAACAGCGACACATCTGTGGGAGTGGAGGGGATGCCATACTTTGCTGTATACATGCATCGTTCTGTCTCACCATTTCCAGGCAGAAAGTCACCGCAGTGTATGACATAACCAGCCCCAGGGCACAGCCAGTGTGTCTGTGCAACACAACTTGTTACAACACATGCAATGTATATAACTGATCCCTGAGGACGGATTCATTATCTTTTCTGTTACTAGGGAAAGTGGATTTACATTTAAAGAGTCACTCCAACCAAATCCTTCACATCAGCTGTAGCTTAACTTAGGAGATGACCAGAATCCACATTTTATCTTTGCCTGTCTGAGTCTCGGCTGGGGGGGGGGGGGGGGGTATTCCTTTTATTTCATGAACCATCCCTTGACACGGAGAACAGGAAATCTAAGAGGATCAGCAGGACAGTCAGGCAACTGGTGTTGTTTAAAAGGAAACAAATATGGAAGCCTCCATATCACCCTCACTTCAGGTTCCCTTAAAGCCACATACACACAGCAAACTAAAGTCATCTAAAACAACTTGCTTGAGATCATATCGGTAGACTGTCTGACGTCTATACAGACATCCACTTGCATGACTACCTGCTAAACAAAAGCGCAATGTCACAGAAAGAATGGACCCCCAAAACACACACACACCACACACACATACACACACACACACAAACACCACACACATACACCACCCACACACCACACACATACACCACCCACACACCACACACATACACCACACACACACCACACACCACACACACACACACACACAGTTTTAGAAGCTAAAGTGGACATGAACTCTTTCATACGACAGAAGAAGAGCAAAGAGAAATGCTCCCTGTATGTATTTAGAGTTTAGCCTAATTCTGTCTAATTCCCCCTCATCTGTGACTAATCGCCATCGTAATTTGATCTCTCAGCTGCTCCAGCTCAGGAATTATCTCTGATGCAGCAGAGCAGCTAATTTGTAAACACAGGATGTTAACCCCTTGCCTGCTTCCATGAAAGCAGGAAGTAGACATACTGCAGATTTATTGCAGGATTTGTATCAGCTGTAACAAAGAAATGTTTTTCTTTTAAGGTTATTATGCTGCTGCGTATCTTTTAGAGCAGAGAGGAAGTTCTGAGTTTAGGTCCACTTTAACTTACCCAGGGATTCCTCTAGCCCCCCTTGTAGTCCATCTGTCCAATAGATCTGATCACGTTGATGGAATCTGCATATAATTTTTTACAGCCGCCAATCCAGTAGATTCAATCTGATTGGCTGTTGACATTCTGACACTGTCCGTGTAAAAAATAAATGACTGTTGGCTGCTCAGTGACACATGACATGTCCCCTGGTGACCTGTTCATCCTGGCCTGCTCCTGAACCCGCAGACGTGACAGGACAGTTACCCCTTGTAGCTAACCCCCCCCCCCCCCCCCACTGACATAAACATTTACACTCGCCCTGAGGTGGGGTCACACCAAGTCTTCTTGCCCCGGGGCAGTTCCATATTTATGGCAGGCTTTGAACTGCAGACTTTATGGCAGGTTATTGTTCCTGCTGTTGGAGGGGAATTCCACATTCGTTAAATTGTAAAATCTAAAATATATACATAAAAAAATGTACGTTTCTAACAAAGTAAAATCCACTGTAATTACTTTTTACTTTTGTTGCGGTCACTTACATTAGGTAGTAATATGCTTGCTGAGGAATCTGAAAGATTTTGGAGTAGTCCATCTCCTCATGGGAGATTCTCAGAATTACTTTAAGTCTTTGCAAAAACACTTCTTGAAAAGGATCTATGAAAAGTTGCTAGCCAGCCTTCCTACCTCACTTGTACAGTATTTTGAAAGCTGGCTTGAGCAACTGCCATTCAGTAAGCCCTTCTGTAAATTAAGAAACAACTGTGAATCTCCATGAGGAAATGGACTAGTCCAAAACCGGTCAGATCTGTCATATTTTCACTACCTACTGTAAGTGAGAGCGACATCGGAAAACAGTGATTTATAGTGCATTTTTCTCTGGAAGAAACCTACATTTTATATGTTTGTATTTAAAATATTATTTTATATTTTGTGGAAGAGCTGCAGGACTAATGACAAAAAATAAGCAACAGAAGGAGGATGTGGGAGGAGTCACATGATCTGCTCTGTGCTAGTGGGATCACATGACTACCTTTCCCAGAGAGGAATTCTCTAGAATAGCTGCATAAAAATTGTGCAAACAACAATGTAGCCCCTTATTTACACTTGGTAACAATAAAAAAAATCCAAGGGCTTTAATGATCCATTTCTGTGACTGTGCTCCAAAAAGACACCACCAGAAGCAGGAATTGGGGTCACATAGGAGAAGAGAAGGATCCTCAAACATCAATTTATTAAAAGACCGTTCTCATGAAAAATGTAAAATACATGTAAACACATACATATAAGACGTGCATCTCTCCCAGAGTGGGGTGCAGCATAAATTACTTTTCTCCTATGTGGGTGTCACTTACAGTAGGCAGCAACAACCTGACAAATCTGACAAGATGTGTACTACTCCCAACCTCTCATGGGGGATTCTCAACGTTTCCTTTAGTCTTTACAAAGGAACTCTCTGGAAAAGACCCACATCAAGCTGACCAGTCTCTCTGATCATTAGCACACTATGGCCCAGTGCACACCGAGCGGTTTTTGGAGCGATCCGCCGGCCGCATCCGCCTATAAAAACGCTTGTCTAATGTATTGCAATGGAATGGTGCACACCGGCGGTTTGCGGTTTTTGCCAAGCCGCAAACGCGCCTCCTGCTGCGCGTTTGCGGATTTCGGAAGCGTTTCGTCCTCAATGTAAAGTATAGGAAAAACGCAAGCCGCTCTGAAAAACGCTACTTCAAAGCGGTTTGCCAGGCATTTTTGTTACAGTAGCTGTTCAGTAACAGCTTTTACTGTAACAATATGTGTAATCTGCTACACAAAAACGCACGCAAAACCTCTAGGTATGTTTAGAAAACCTCTCTAAACATACCTAGAATCGCTCTGAAATCAGCTCCCAAAACCGCTAGCGTATTGCGGATCTGCTAGCGGTTTTTAGTGTGCACTGGGCCTATTTTATTAGTTTGACTGAACAACTGCTATTCAGTAAGTGTTTTTGAAAATAAAGAAAACCCTGCAAATCCCCCATGAGGAGATAGACTAGTCAAAACCTGTCAAATCTATCAGCTTTTTATTACCTACTAGTCATAAAGCCTATTTAACAATGGGCACTAGGTTACACAGTGACGCGTGTGTGCCTGCGCCCCCCCCCCCCCCCCACACGCCCCTGCGCAGTAAGGCTTTTGGGCACAGACACATGCGGTTTTATTAAATATGATCACAAGTGGCAGAGGCATAGAAAATAGTAGTTTATAGTGAATTTTACTTTGGGATAAATGCACATCTTATATGTACCGTATGTCTATTACATTTTACAATTTTTCACGATAGTGGTCTTTTAAAGTACAAATGAACTGAGAGGGATATTGGGGGTAATTGCTATATTTATTTCCCTTTAAAAAATACCAGTTGCCTGGCAGTTCTGCTAATCTATTATGCCTAGTACACACCATGCAATTTCCCATCAGATTTCAGGTTGAATCGATAATGTCCCCCAGGTCCGATCTGAACACAGCGTACCCAACATAGAAATCAATAATATTCTATTTCTGCTGCTGGAGTAGATTTTACTTTGTAAGAAGCCAGAAGGCAGCGCTTTATCTGTGTTCACATGGCAGAAGAGAACAATATAGCTGCTTCCCTGACATATACACAGGTCATGCCAGACCATTAATAAATCCGCCTCCTCTCTCCCTGAAGGTCACAGAGTTTGGCAGGAGAAGTCCTGACAGGTACGAGGTGATACCGGCCAACGCAGAGAGGTGTGAGATCTTCCAGGACCCTCCAATGGAAATGGTCCAAAAACAGGCAGTGGTGGATTAACTGATGGTGCACCTGTATCCGCAGGCAACAACTGCTGGTGAGTATATTTGTTTGTGTGTGTGTGCACATTGGTTTATTTACAGTTGCAGACATTCAGTGTGTACACACACGCGCATACACACACACACATGCACATACACACACGCGCAAGTAGGCACACACTGGTTTATTTACAGTTGCAGACATTCAGTGTGTGCCTGCTTGCGCGTGTGTGTATGTGCATGTGTGTGTGTGTGTATGCGCATGTGTGTACACACTGAATGTCTGCAACTGTAAATAAACCAGCAATACCCATACAGTACAACAGTACATTACTTGATTCTACATTGAGCAATTAACCGATTAAGCTTATTGGGCAATCCACTACAGTGCGGTTGATCAAAAAAGTCAATCAACTAGTGGCCCACACACTACAAACAAGATCGTACGCAATTCTTCTTCACTAATCGATCTGACCATTGTTGTGACGCCATGCTCTGCAACCAAAAATCCATTCTGTACAAAATCATGTAAACATTAGTTAATTCCTCTATGACCGACCAATATTTTCCATCTTGTCTGACCAAGTAAATATATCCCTTAATCGGATAAAATGATTGAATTAATTGGTTGTTCATACAGGAAAATTGAGTAATGCATGACCACCATTATATGAATCGAAACGTCCCAATAATCTAATCTGGAGATTTATCATATTTAGACTTCTATCATTTAAATCAGAGGTGCCCACACTTTTTTGGCTTGTGAGCTACTTTTAAAAATTAGTCAAAGCGATCTACCTATGTACAATTTTAGGAGCCCACTTGTATATACAGAATGGAAAATATAGTGCGGTCGGGATCTACCATGAAGGCCTTCGCGATCTACCGGTAGATCGCAATCTACCTAATGTGCACCCCTGATTTTAGGCTACTTGCGCACCAAGACGTTACGTTAGGTGCTACGTTAAGGTCGCATAACGTGCACCTAACGCAAGGCCTGGTGCTCTTCGATGTGGACGTCAGAGTGAGCCGCGTTGTGCAGCTCACTCTGGCGTCCGTGATGCCGTGATGCATACTCTTGGACGCATGCGGCATCACGTGGTCCCGCCCGGCCAATCGCCGCACAGAGCGGCCGCACCAGGAAGTAAACACTGCACGTCACAACGTGCAGTGAATATTAATTAGCCATGTGCCTGGCCGCTCTCCACTCCTCCCCAACACTACTGAGCATGTGCAAACAGTCTACCGCGGCTTAAGCCGCTGTAACGCGGTAGCATGCTGCACTTTCGCTACAACGTGCAGCGTTACATGTAACGCAACGTGAGCAGTGTGAACAGCCCACTTGTGTTACATTGCTGTGCGTTGGGGGAGCGTTACAGGCTGCACTAACGTGCGCCTGTAACGTCTTAGTGTGTAAGCAGCCTTAATGATCTCATTGTCAGACAGCTCTGGAAGATTGCAGCCAAGAGGAGAAAGAATTGTTCAAGGCATGAGCCTCGCCCCATAAATTATAGAAAATTTTAATGGTTATCAATCTTGTGACCAATTTATCAGATATTAAAACACAATCTTTAGATCAATTGCTTTAATACCTCTAAAAACATTGTGATCTTGATCTGATTTCTCAGCTAATAAGACTTCAAGTGGCCCTGAACTCCTGCACAGGACAGTGAGATAATAGAGACAAATGCACCCTGTGTGCCTCTAGAGAGTTTATCCTGTCTAATTCCACCTCACCTGCGACTAATCACATCTGTTATTGGATCTCTCAGCTGTGTCAGCTCAGGAATCTCCTCTGCCACAGCAGAGCAGTTAATTTGTAAACACAGGATGTTAACCCTATTTGTGCTTCCATAAAAGCAAGAAGTAGACACATTGCATAGTTATTGCAGGATTTGTATCAAATGTAACAAAGAAATGTTTTTTCTTTAAAAGGTTATTATGCTGTTTATCTTTTAGAGCAGACAGGAAGCCCTGAGTTCAGGTCGTATCTGCAATCCTGTAATAATACAGTCATATAATAATCCTAACATTTGTATAGTCCTTTTTTTCTGTCGGATTCAAAGTGCAGCCACTAAAGCTGGGAACACACCATGCAATTTACACTTCAGATCCAATTTCCGATCAAGATAATGATCAGATCAGATCTCGAAGCTCAAAATCGATTTATTTTTCGATCGGACATTCTGGAAAATATCAGTCGAAATACTGGCTATCATTCCCCCAATCTTCCGCAGGTATAATAAAAAATGGTCACATCTAGTGAAAATCAACAGTTGAAATCAATCACTCCAAGATCTAGTAGTGATTGGAATTACCAATGTCAACTCAATCACAGTAAAGAGGGCCACTAACGGTTCAATTTCTAGCAAAAAATCGTTTGAGCGATCAGAAAATCTGATCTGAAGTTAAAATGTTCACTACACCATCAATGAACCAATCTTTGCTTCCCATCTATCACAACCAACAAGAAAATTCAAATTTTGGTTTGATGAAAATCAACATTGAACGACTATTTTTATAATCGTTAGTAATCGATTGTGTCCATCAACGGAGATTTTTCACAATCAATCCGATCAGAATTTCTGATCGCTCTAACCATTTTTCGCTAGAAATTGTACCAGTGGCCACCTTTAGATTAGATTCAGCACAGGTCTGACTGCAATTCAATCAAACTGCTGGAAGTCACTTTTTATTCATCAATAAACCGTTCAACACCGAAAATTTGAGAAATCAAGTGTTCAGCGGCCAACAGACTACCAGCCTATTCCTGTTTGTTTGCGTTTTTCCATGTGCGTTCTTTCAAAGTAGCCAATGAAAGTTGCTGAGAATTTGCATGCGATGTGCGAATTTATGCTGCAAGTTGTACTTTTTTTGTGCATACAAATTTACAAGCAATTTTTTAGTGTAAACCCTTCAGCAAAAAAACGCGCACAGCTGCACTGGCCAGAGTTCACACCTATCGCATGTAAATTGCGAATGTATGAAAGTGCGTTCGCCTCACATCTTATGAAAATCAATGAACAATTGCACTTCAGATTAAAAATTGCAAATTTGCTTTCATATTTATACAAGCGTGAAAAAAACCCTTACATCTTGCAGCAATGGCTGGGGTCACACTTGGCAAAAATAGCGGGCGTTTTCGCATTAAAAGCTTCCCAATGCACAACCACAGAGCACTGGGAGTAGTATGCGGTTTTCGGCAGCGGGGGAAAAAAAGACAATGCTGCTTTATATCACAGAACGCATGCGATTCCCCTTTGCCGACAGTCAGCTGTTCTCAACTGGCTGCCGGCAAAGAACGCAGATTTGTATTCCCGCCGCCTCAAGTCTGACTATATTTGCTACATTGCATGCAAATTCTCATTGGCTGGACTGGAAAAAAAAAACAGCTAGAGATTTGAATGTGTAGTACGGTTTTGAGCAAAAAAAACCCATACGAGGAGCATGAATAGTGTCCGGAAAAACGCAGATACGGAAAACCGTGCGTGTTTTTCTCATGGACAAGTGTAAACTCTCCCTTACAAAGGTGAGTGTTAAGGTGCCCATACATGGTACAATTTTCCAATTAGATAACTTTTGTCGATTAGTCCATTAGATCAAATATAAAGATTTTTCTCGAAAAAACAGGATTTTTCTTGATCGAAAAACAGATGTTGAAAAGAACTCGAAGAAGTCGATTCAATCGTTTTGGTCGAATAAATGGGAAAATCAAACGTTTTACTGTACAGTGTATGGGCACCATTAGATGCAGACAGCATTAGCCCACGAGACACGCGGAGGCATCAGCAGCCAGCGCAGCGTAGGACAGAGGCTGCGGAGACTCACCTGTCTGCGTTCCCCGTCCACAGGAGGCTTCTGGCCGGCTGTCCATTGACCAGTCCTGACATGGGGTCCCCGGTTACTGCTGCTGAGGACACCTTCATTGGGGAGTACAGAGACCTCTGAGCACAATCATATCCTGAGTGCAGCACATGCAACTGACAATCTCTCTGGAAGTCTCACACAAGAGAGAAGAAGAAAAAAAACTTCAAAAGTTGTCCAGGCAGGAAACCTGATCCTCTGGGCTGTTAACCGGTGCGGTGCCGGGAGCCGGGGCGGGAGAGGGAAGCTGCTCAGGGAATCTCTGTGCAAATACTGAATCCTGGAGGATAAGCTGTCCCAAGAAGGAAGACTGAACTGATGGAACAGGATCAGCAGAGACTGCCCAGTGGCTGGAGGTGGAATGATGTTAGGCTGTGAGATAAGGAATTTACATGTCTGTCCCTTCTGTCACCAATGCAAAATACAAGAGGTGTCTTCCTGTTCCAACCACAGTGGGCGGAGCTATGCAATTCAGCCCTGGGCAAGTCACAGTAAATGGCTTTATATTTGCATATCCTGTACAGTTGGATAAATGGCTCATTATGTAGTTTGTCTCTGTCTCTGTGCTACAAACCAACAAATCTAGATGTACGGGTGGATAAATAGCTCTATACTAGAGCCTGGTACACACATCCAATTTTGATTGGGCAACCACTGACCAATTTCACCACAATCTTCTCATAGTATTCAAAATCTGTTGGACCTCATACTACATGGAGGTGCTTAAATTAGCCAGTGATTTTAGCTGTAGTGCGACCGATTATGGCTGTTGGTCAAACAACATTACCAAGCAAAAAGGAACGACAAATAGTTTAAACGACATGGTTGACACACACCTATATTGTAAACGATTAGGTCACTTGAATACTGCACAAGCAAGCAGAAGTGACGTTTCACACGACATGCGCGTATGCTCTGGAACAATGTCGTGTAAACGCCTTGTACACACCAGCTCACTGCACAATATCTGCACAATAGTAGTTTGAATTGATCCACCAGATTGGGCAGAATACCGATATCAGTCGCTTGTAGCTTAGCTACATTTTTTACAAAGATTGTTGTCCGAAACTGCAAAATCTGTTGCTCATTATAAACAACGATTATCTATTGTAAGTACAAGAATCTGTGCTATAAACCAGGAGATCTGGATGTACAGTCAGACAAATGGCTTTATATTTAGGCTCAAATTTCAGAGTCAGGAGTTCTTTTTGCTTGTGACTCAGGAATCAGAAGGACTAGCATGAGCGCAAGCCCGAACAGAACCCCACAAAGATGCGTTTACATTTTTAGAAAAATCGAACTGCAATAATGAAAAGTGTAATTTTCTATTTTATAATGAATACTTTTGCAATTCCAAAATCGCATGCATTTTGCGATTCCGATCAATTCTAGTCGAAAAAAGAGCCCTTTAGTCAACTCCAGGATAAAATTCGAAATTCTGGTGTCTAGTAGTCCCCTCCCTTCCCTGTACAGTTCCTTGGTGTTTAGTGGCCCCCCTCTTCTCCTCTTACCAGTCAACTGGTGTCTAGTAGGGTCGATTCACACTACAAAAGCTTTTTAAGCACTTGTGATTGCAATCCTATGGGGGATGTATACAAAATCACATCGCTCCAGTGAGAACACACACATAGGATAACATTAACAAGAGCTTTTAAAATCACAAAGCGCTTAGAAAAGCACTTGTAGTGTGAACCAGCCCTTAAAGTGAACCAGAGACGAAGCATCCTCATGTATTTTACCATAGAAATCAGTGGGAACATTAGAGAAAACATTTACCCTGCTCTCTGCTTCATCCTCACTGCTAAAAGTGTCTGTTATCTAGCTGAGATAAGAATCCCCGACTGAGCATTGAGTCTGGCTTTGCTATAATGACTCAGCAATAATGATTTCTGAGCAGAGCCAGCAGGGGGCAGGCTTGGACTTGAAAAGACACCAAAGAACACAGTCTCAGCTATAATCATTCTGTAGCAAAGCCAGACCTACTGCTTAGTCGGGATTCTTATCAGAGGTGGTAACAGGCAAATTAAACAGATAACAATGAAACAAAGAGCAGATTAGGTGTTTACTGTCATGTTCCCACTGATTTATAAGGTAAAATACAAGAGGGTGCTTCATCTCTGGTTCTCTTTAAGGTGGCCACTAATGATCCAATCTTTTTCATCCAATTTTACGAAATGTATGTAGTAGAAGGGTAAACTGAGTGAATATATTGAATGGATAATTTGGGCAGTTCCCTTCTATTACATAGAAATGGTAAGACTGGATGAAAAAGATTGGATCATTAGTGGCCACCATTAGCCATATAGGCTTAGTCCTCAGGTGCTTGCAAGTTAAATATAATGCAAAATGGGGAAACCAATGGCGGACCACATTTAATGACACTTTAGGCCAAATTCGGCCTGCGGGCCAGAGTTTGACATGTATGCTCTAGGGAGAGTTCTCCACTTCCTGCCTGGAGAGGAAGTGACGTTATTTCTCACAGACGGGGACACAAGATGGCAATATAAATCGAGGTTGATATTCTAACCCCTTTTCCATATTATCCAAAATGGAAATAAAACATCCTGAGATTTGTCTTTAGCACCACACATCCTACCGCAGTTCAGATATGTGGAAGGAAATATCTGATGAGCAGTGATTCCGGGGACACAGATGACTGCGGCTCTCCATAACCCCGATCTCATCTCTGCATTATGGAGCCCCCACAACACATGACGTAACGGCGACCGTGCATCGATGCAGGAAGCCAACTGGTTATAGGCTGAGGAATTCCGCTCCACGCCGTTTTACTGGGCGCAGACGACAGGCGGGCCGGGAACAAACGAGGCTTCTCTTCTGGTGTTGGAGGAAGTGGGTTTTACTGCTGGTTTATAAGGCCAGCCAGCGGAACAGACGCTAAGCTGAAGGTAATGAAATTCTAGAGGAAGAGCCGACATGCCAAGCGGATGAAATCACTCACGTGCGTTCCTTGTTCTGCTGCGAGGAAGTGTGGCTGCTGGTCTTACCAGTATCGGTGCCAGCGTAAAGGGGCCCTCCGCTGGAAAATAATTCCATTACAGGTGGAGGGTGGAAGCTGAGCAAACTGTAGGTTTCTCCTTGCTATGGTTCCACTCTGTGGCAAAGCTGTTCCATCCCACATTTTGCACTTGAAATACTTAAAGTGAGCCTTAAAAGACACTTGAAGTGAGAGGGATATGGAAGCTGCCATACTTATTTCCTTTTAAACAATACCAGTTGCCTGGCTGTCCTGTTGATTTTTCATGCATCAGTGGTGTCTGAGGGCCAGTGCACACCAAAAAGCACTAGCGTAATCGCAAAACGATCAGTGCTTTTTTAAGTGTTTTTTCAAGGAGATTCTAAGCCTATGTGCCTAGCGATTTTCTAATCATGCCAAGCGATTTTTGGAGTGTTTTGGTGTAGCGTGTTTTATTTTTTGTCACAGTAAAACTATTACTGAGCAGCTTCTGTAACAAAAAATGCTTAGAAAATCTGATCTGATCTAGCACTTTTCAAAGCGATTTTCCACTTTCCTATACTTAACATTGAGGCTGAATCGCCTCGGAAGCTGCAGGACCAGAGTTTGTGAGAAAATCACATCGCTCTGGTGTGATCCCTCCCATTCAAATACATTAGTCAAGCGCTTTTCAAAATGCTGGCATTTTCAAAAGAGCTCAGACGTGCTCTCAATTACACACCTGAAATAAGCATGCAGCTTATCTTTGTTCTGGGTCTATGGGTACATTTTATTAGAGGCAAAGAATCAGCAGGACAGCCAGGCAATGTTATTGTTTGAAAGGAAATAGATGTGTCTGTCTCCATATCACTTCAGGTGTCCTTTAGGCCTGGAACCCACTGAAATCAGCAAACGCGAAACGCAACCGCTAGCGTTTTGTCTAAGCGGTTTGCAAGCGGATTCATGCGCGTTTTCAGTCGCGTTTTGCAACATTGTATTTTTTTGCTCAGCGGTTGCATAGCGTTTTGCGTTTTTATCCTGATTGGTCCTGTGAATTGTTTTTCATTTTGTTACAGTGTGCTGAACAGCAAAACGCTAGCAAAACCGCTCAGTTTAGGTTTTGCTGAGCGTTTCCGCTAGCATTTCAATACTTTACATTGCAGTGCTAACGCTCCCAAAATGCTGCACGTCCTGCGTTTGCGTTTCTGGTAAAAACGCAAACGCTCCTGTGGAAGTTGCCCCATCCATTAACATTAGCCCAGCGTTTTGGCAAAGTGCTAGCGTATCGCGCTAGACTGTTTGCACATGCTCAGTCATGTTGGGGAGGAGCGGAGAGCGGCCAGGCACATGGCTAATTAATATTCACTGCACGTTGTGACGTGCAGTGTTTACTTCCTGGTGTGGCCGCTCTGTGCGGCGATTGGCCGGCGGGACCACGTGATGCCGCATGCGTCCAAGAGTACGCATCACGGCATCACGGACGCCAGAGTGGGCTGCACAACGCGGCTCACTCTGACGTCCACATCGAAGAGCACCAGGCCTTGCGTTAGGTGCACGTTATGCGACCTTAACGTGGCACCTAACGCAACGTCTTGGTGTGCGAGTAGCCTTACAGTATATTCCTTCAGTTTACCCTTTAATATGTACATTTAGAAAAACTGGAAAAAAGTCACCCAGTCAAGATTATGTCACGTCACACACAGCCATAGAATTACCTAGATACTCTAATTAGCTAGAAATCTCACCATGAGTTAATGGTCCCCCCAGTATGGGTTTTAGTTGGGGTACGTAAACATAAAAGAATGCATTATTATGTAGTATTTATACATGCCAACATCTTCTGCAGCGCTGTACAGATTATATAGTCTGGTCAATTAACTGTCCCTCAGAGGAGCTCACAATCTAATTCCTACCATAGTCATATGTCTATATATGTATCCTGTACTGTATGTATCGTAGTCTAGGGCCAACTTAGGGGAAAGCCAATTAAGTTATCTGTATGTTTTTGGGAATCAGTACTAACTATTTAGTGTTATGATTAGACAATAAATTCTAGTTTTAAAAACAATATATTTCATTTGTTCTCTGTCTAAAATCAAGAACCGCTGTACAGTTTTATGAGTCTAATAAAACCCCAGTTTTAATCTACGATCACACCTCTTACACCTGACTACAGTTATGTTTGTTTCCTACAACTGAATAGTCTGCAAGTGGGATCTTGTACAGGCGGCAACCATTATTGCACACGTAAAAACATAAAATCTTGTGTTTCGTGTGACTACAACAGTCTGTTTAATATTAACTCTGAACAATCTATCTACACCCAATAGAAATATAAAACAAATACAGTAGTTAAGATGATTCTGAGCGGCTGCCACACACGATACAATAAAACAATTGGTTTTCACATTTTCTTCCGATGAAAACAATCGGATGCATAGAAAAGTCGGTTTTATTTTTTTGTCAATCAAGAAATGTGAATTCCAGGTTTTTCTCGATATTTTTCAAGTCACTGTGTTGAAAAATTCTAAAAAGTATAAGTTGCCATTTTCTCAATTTATAGACCTAAGCCTTTTTTGGGCAGGTTAAAAGAAATGTTTTTATTTTTTTTTACAAATTTTAAAATTGGGGAAAAATTTAACACATTCGTGTGTGTTATTGGTCAGATTTTTTTAAAGTTACAATCAATTGGAAACAATCTTTTGTAACTCAATAAAATTGTACTGTGTGTGGTTAGATTTAGTTAACTTGCATGGATCTAAACAGGTAAGTATGTACAGTAGATAGGTAATTGTAGCAATAAGGCTGAATAATTATTTTGAGTGCAATTAGCAATGGCATCTTCTATATTCTTCTCTCTGCACTTCCCCTTTAAAGGACACCTGAAGTGAGAGGTATATGGAGGCTGCCATATTTATTTCCTTTTAAGCAATGCTAATTGCCTGGCTGCCCTGTTGATCCTCTGCCTTTAATACTTTTAGCCATAGACCCTGAACAAGCATGCAGATGAGGTGCTCTGAGGCCTCTTTCCCACCAAGACGTTGCGTTTTAGGGGACGTTATAGGTCGCATAACGTGCCCCATAACGCAACGCATGGTGGTGTTGGTGGAGGACGCTACTTAGAGCCGCATTATACAGCTCTTGGTGCGCCTTTTTTGTGCTATAGACTGCAGAGACCACGTGATCCGCATCACGTGGTCCCGCCAGCCAATCGCCGCTCCAGTAAGTAAACACTGCACGTCACACCGTGCAGTGAATATTAATTAACCATGTGGCTGGCCGCGGAGGAGGAGGGGAGACCTCCTCCTCCAACATTACTGAGCATGTGCAAACAGTCTAACGTGGCTCAGCCGCGTATAACGCACAGCATGCAGCACTTTAACCTGACGTGCTGCGTTACAATGTAACGCAACGTGGGCACTGTGAACAGCCCATTGATTTTTCATTGCTGTGCGGTGGGCTGCGTTACAGGCTGCACTAACGTGCGCCTGTAACGTCCCACTGTGAAAGCAGCCTAAATGAAGTGTGACTAGATTAGCTGCATTCTTGTTTCAGGTGTGTTATTCAGACACTACTGCAGCCAAATAGATCAGCAGGGCTGCCAGGCAACTGGTATTGTTTAAAAGGAAATAAATATGTCAGTCTCCATATCCCTCTCACTTTAACTCCTTCAGCAACGCTGCTTCTGGTCACACGATCAATTTTTCCGCTGGCTGCAGAAGCTTACATTTTACAAAAAAAAGATTTTGGGTTACAGTTGTAGGATGGCAGGCTGAGAAGTGGGTGGAAACTGTCTAGTCTCTCTTGGGGTCTCGTCTCCCAGGAGCCTTCAAGCTATTTATTAGCAAGGCCCAGGCTATGCAGAGACACCAATGATAACTGTCAGCCCCTTGTACAGGAATTTACGGGACCCAGCAGCACCTTGTAAAGCCACAATACAAGCTCTTCTCTTTACGTAAAACTGAAGTGAGAAAAAAGGCAGATATTTACCTATGGAGAGGGAAGGCTCTGAAACCTATAGAACCTTCCCAGTCTCCACATTACACCTCTGCTACCCCCCCCCCCCCCCCCCCCCCATGAGCCCTGGAAAGCTTGGGAAGCACTCCTGTCCCCAAGTGCTCCCAAAGATGGGAGGCTCCGTTCTGCGCATGCGTGAGCTTCGTACTGCATGTGCTCAGACATGCGCGGTATGGAGTCACCCATGTTCGGGAGCACTTGGGGACACGAGTGCTCCCAAAACCTTCTTAGGGCTCCTGGAGATGGCGTGACTTCACTGGGAACAGTGCTGGAAAGGGTGAGGAGACTGGAAAAGTTCAATAGGATCCAGAGCCTTCCCTTTCCATAGGTGAGTATCTGACTAATTTCTCACTGCAGATTTGCTTTTAAGGACACCTGAGGCGAGAGGGGTATGGAGGCGGCCATATTTATTTCCTTTTAAGTAATACCAGTTGCCTGGCTGTCCTGCTGTTCCTCTGCCTCTAATACTTTTAGCTATAGACCCCGAACAAGCTCAGATGTTTCTGACATTATTGTCTGACAATCTGACAAGATTAGTTGCATGCTTTTTTCAGGTGAGTGATTCAGACACTACTGCAGCCATATAGATCAGCAGGGCTGCCAGGCAGCTGGTATTGTGCAACAAGAAATAAATATGGCAGCCTCCATGTTCCTCTCGCTTCATTTGTCCTTTATGAGCCACATATTCAGCATGGAGGGGGGTTCCTGAACCGCAATGGCTGCATTTTGGGAAAGCGGCCTTGTGTATAATTTGTTATTTTAATCTTTGGTAAAGTTTAGAGGTTTGTTTTGAATGGGACAAGTCATGGATGTGCTGATGGGGAGAATCTGGGCCTGGGAACCGAGTCTCCCCCTCCGTGTAATTATTCTGCCCGATAGAGAAGGCATTTCCTGCAGCTAATTACTCTCTGGACTCTGTGGATAACTTGTCAAATGACCTCCACAGTCATTGAAACTGGGGTGATAAAGGAGAATTAGGAACACTGCTTAACTTCATCTCCTGTGAAATTAGAGGCAGCTAAATAGCCTTCTAATTGGCTATCTTGTGGACTAACAGCAAGATGCTAAAAAGCAATCCCTTTCCTGTCTCCTCCTGCTTACTACAGAGAACGGACAGAGTTCAATCTAATCCAGCTGACCCTGCATCTCTAATGCTGGGCATACACGGGTCGATTCTCTTATCTTCCACTCGTTTTTCTTATCTTTTTCCATTCACTGCGGCGAAACGATTGATTGGGAGATTGGACAAGTCGGAAATTATCTATTGAGCCATCTACCTGGCTCAAAAATGAGCCGTATATTCCCAGCATTAGGCCTTGTTCACATCATAAATCGCAATTGCTGACGCCAGTGTTTTGTGATTTTGTGCACAATTTCCCCCCCCCCCCCGTGCCTCCCGGTGCTTACCTGTGCATTATGATTTTTTGTAAAACACTTTTCTAAGCGCTTTTGCAGAGCAATTCATTTTTTCACTTCCTGACGTCAGTTAGGAAGTGAACTCTTTCACCTGGAAATGAATAAATACATAGCTCCCAAGTGTCCCTCTTTGGGAGCCCTGTCCCTCTGTCTCTCTTTTCTCCTCATTTGTCCCTCTTTCTATGTAAGTATATGTATTTCTCTACTAAAAAATGTGTTTGACTCCAAACTTTATTCCCATCCTTTAAATTGATATATTACTAATTTTAAAATGTTGTTATGAAGGAAAATGAAGCAGGATAGAAAGGACCAGTGTGATTTGAATTATAAAACAACATTTTTCTTATGAAATCTTTATGGTATGCATGACTAGGGGTGTGACGAGGGCGTGATCAGGGGTGTGGCTTATGTGTCCCTCTTTCTCATCTCAAAAAGTTGGGAGGTATGATAAATACAATGTATTGTATTCATGAAAGCGCTGGGGAAATCACTATACAAAGCGCTTTTTCAAGCACTTCCCTGTACCTTCCCTTGAAGCAAATCGCCCCAAAAATGGTACAGGCAGTGCTTTGGTGAGCAGATCGGAATCAAACCGCTGATATGTGAACACTCTCATAGGGAATATATGAGAGTTTTAGGGCGATTTTAAAAATCGCCAGCGCTTAATAAAACCCGAAAAGCGCCCTTAGTGTGAACAAGCACTTAAAGGACACCTGAAGTGAGGGGGATATGGAGGGTGCCGTATTTATTTCCATGATTTCTAATTAAACAGCGCAAATTTCCTGGGTGTCCAGCTGATCCCCTACCTATAAAGATGCCAATCAATTAAGAGATAGATCTCTCCCTGGTCGAATCTGATCAGAGAGAGATCTGTTCACTGCCCATAGACCGCAGGCTGATTCCGATTTCAACATGAAATCTCTCAGGAATCAGCCTTGTGATGCCCCCTCCCCCGCCCGAAATAAATGTTCCAACCAAAATTCATCAAATTTGCTATGCTGCACTTAATGAAGGTCTGTGAAAACCTGGAAAAACTCAGTAACTAACGTCAAATGTCAGCCACCCTACATTAAATTGAATGTCAGGATGACAGCTGAATTATCAAAAGTCTGTGCACACTTGACCCCACTGCCAAACGCTGCACCAAACCTTCCTGTCCTCTTACCCCCAAAATCTAGTGTGGTGATATAAACAGGCATCAACCAAGGCTGACAATACTGTATTTATTACCTATGCCACTTGAAAATTTACAGGGTCTTTAAACATTTTTTTCATGGTTTTCTAGGCAGACAATAGGGTTTATTCATGAACCTAGGCCCAGCAATTTTAGCGGTAATCCAACAGTAAAGTAGTGCACGTAACACAATAAGCGCACATGCTGTGCAAGTAGCATTGTGCAGTACCCTGGCAATGGGAGTCGCAATATGTGCAGTGCATGCACCTTTACGGTCAACATTACTGGTAAAATTGCCACACACAGCAACTCTACCATGGGATACGCACCAAAGTCTAAAGAAAAGACTTAGAAAAGAGATAACATCACTGACAAATGTTGTTTCCACCTCGGGTATAATCTCGGCTCCTGTGTATACAAGGCTAAAGCAGGCCTTTGCCTCAGGGGTCAGAAAACAAGACTCAATAGTGGGGAATATCATATTTGGGAGATGTTTCTTCATATACATACACGTAAATACACGATAGCAGTATTTACGCGCTGCAGCTGGACTTTGCCAGTCCTTCATACGTTGTGATAAGCTTAGAGAATGCCTTTAGTAAACAATGACTAACATGGACATATCTGTCAAATATTTGTCTGGCCGGCTGCGGCCTACGCAGGATTGGGGGGGGGGGGGGGGGTGCTGTATAATGTTACAGCGATGTAGTCTGCAGTGCCCCTCCGCAGGCTGGCACAACACCACACAGGCTGCTGGATATAAGAACACCAGTTATCTGATGGAGTGATCTGCATTCTATGACACAACATAGCTGTAGGCTACAGGGTGTCCATCACTGTCACACCACCCTGAGGGCTAGCGGAGTCACTCTACAGAGATTGTCAGGACTTGTCTGTCTGACTTCACCATGAGAGTGAACTCAGGCCTGTTACAGCCGCTACAGCCATGGCCAGACTGTCTGTCTGTCTGTCTGCAAGTCAGCAGGATATGAGTGGACTTTAAAGCTTTGTCTGTTCAAAGGTCAATAATGGTTCTAAGATCAAAAAGATAAAATTGTTTCTTGATCAGGAGTGAACTGTTATACGGGCCAATCGGAAATGACTGAGAAGGGAATGAAGCACATTCACTGTCACTGTTCATGGCACAGATCTGTTGCAGTGCTTAGGGTGCCCATACATTACCGAAACATGGTCACTCGCTTCAGAAAAGAGCAAAGATGTAATGGGGCCATAGGAAAAAATAGCAGTTTTTTTTTTGTAAGATTTGGTGGGGGCTAGCAACCACCAGGCCCCTAGACTCTCTCCAGACCCTAGGCAACTGCCTAGGTTAGCCTTGTGGATGGTCCGGCTATCGAAAGGATCGATTCGGCGAGTGAGGGATGCTGGGAATGTGGTGGGTTTGGGCTGGAGTGAGGGATGCTGGGAATATGGTGGGTTGTGTCTGGAGTGAGGGATGCTGGGAATATGGTAGGTTGTGTCTGGAGTGAGGGATGCTGGGAATGTGGTAGGTTGTGTCTGGAGTGAGGGATGCTGGGAATATGGTGAGTTTGGCTGGAGTGAGGGATGCTGGGATTGTGGTTGGTTTGGGCTGGAGTGAGGGATGCTGGGAATATGGTGGGTTGTGTCTGGAGTGAGTGATGCTGGAAATATGGTGGGTTGTGTCTGGAGTGAGGGATGCTGGGAATGTGGTAGGTTGTGTCTGGAGTGAGGGATGCTGGGAATGTGGTAGGTTGTGTCTGGAGTGAGGGATGCTGGGAATATGGTGGGTTGTGTCTGGAGTGAGGGATGCTGGGAATATGGTGGGTTGTCTCTGGAGTGAGGGATGCTGGGAATATGGTGGGTTTTGGATGGAGTGAGGGATGCTGGGAATATGGTGGGTTGTGTCTGGAGTGAGGGATGCTGGGAATATGGTGGGTTGTGTCTGGAGTGAGGGATGCTGGGAATATGGTGGGTTGTGTCTGGAGTGAGGGATGCTGGGAATATGTGGCGGAATCCCTCAGTGATGGGTAAACTAGCAGGCTGCTGTGGACACAGGTTGTGTGAGAAAGATGCAGCAGGCAGTTCGCACAAGGGTGTGAATATGTACATGAGGTGTGGGAAAGTCTCTGGAGCCCCAGGAGCCGGTGTCTGTGAGTCGCCTGTGTCCCCTGCAGCCATTGTGTGACGCTGGGCAGCACTGACTTCACCTGTCCCTTCTCAGAGTATGTCATCACATTACTGATTATATTTCACAAGAGGAGGATTATCATCTGTGTCAGGGGAATGCCTTCTCCTGTCCTGTGTGAGGGGAAATATAGAAAAACAGATACTTTTCTGATCTCAAATAAAGCTTTAAAAGTGAAAAACAGATACTTACCTAAGAAGGGGGAAGCCTCTTCGTCCTCCACGTCTTCCGCTCCCCCACCATTGCTGTGAGCAGACCACCGGAACATATCTGACAAGAGCTTGTCAGAAATGTGATCCTGACCGCGCTCCTCTACATGCACAAGTGTGGACATACTGAGCCATGTGCCTGCCCAGGAAGTCAGAGCTGCTTGTGCATGAGCGGCTCCATACTACTGCACAGACACTGCTGTACTCGTGCTGGCACAGAACGGGCACACTTGTGCATGCAGAGGAGTGTGGCTGCAATCTTCCAGAGGGACTGGGGCAGAGGTGGCGAGGGCGAGGAGGACACAGGAAGTCTGGACCCTGCAAAGCAGGAAGTATGTCACTGGGATTCCCATCAGTCCTCATGCAGGCTCCCGCTGTCGTGCACACTGCCTGCACCGCCCATTCACTTGCGTTACTGCTTGATCCGTGTGGTAGGCACAGCTCATGTGGTAACATGATGCAGACTTTGCGCCAGCATTGCGGCGGTTTGCATACTTCAGTTGAGCCGAGTCGCATCGCATGAATTGTGCAAGTCTCCATAGACTTGCATGTCCCTTGTGACGAGCTGTGGCGGGGAGGAGTGCCGCAGTGTGACGCAACAGGTCCAGTGTGCAAGGGGTCCCACGTTTTACCTCAAGGCAACAGAGGTCTTAATGCAACTCCGATTTGACTGTGAGCTCCTCTCGGTGACATGATTATGTGCTCTGTAAAGTGCTGCAGAAGATGACATTGCTATAAATACATATTAATTTGGCAAGATATTACACTAAAGACTATGGTAGGTATAGATTGTGAGCTCCTCTGGGGACAGTCAGTGACATGACTATGTACGCTGTAAAGTGCTGCATAAGATATCAGTGCTATATAAAAATACATAATATAATAATAATATGGTAGGACATCAGACTATGACTATGGTAGGTATAGATTGTGAGGTCCTCTGGGGACAGTCAGTGACTATGTATTCTGTAAAGTGCTGCAGAAGATATCAGTGCTATATAAATTATTATTGATAATAATAATATGGTAGGACATAAGACTATGACTATGGTAGGGATTAGAGTGTGAGCTCCCCTGAGGACAGTCAGTGACATGACTATGTACTCTGTAATGTGCTGCATATGTCAGTGCTATATAAATACATAATAAGAGTACATTAGGACATAATGCTGGGAATACACGGTACAATTGTACCGCTCGATTATGCCGCTGGATCGATTCCCGCTCGTCCCCGCGAGCGATTCTCTTATCTTCTGCTCGTTTTCCTTATTTTTTTCCATTGTACCGCCCGCGGTATCAAGCGAGCAATCGATCCGGCGGGTGATCGGACATGTCGGAAATTATCAATCGAGCTATCAGTGTATTCCCAGCATTAGACTATGACTATGGTAGGATTAGATTGTAAGCTCCTCTGAGTACAGTCAGTGACATGACTATGTACTCTGTAAAGTGCTGCAGAAGATGTCAGTGCTATATTTATAAATAATAATAATATACATAATAATAATATGGTAGGACATTAGACTAGGACTGTGGTAATGATTAGATTGTGAGCTCCTCTGATTACAGTCAGTGACATGACTATGTACTCTGTAATGTGCTGCAGAAGATGTCAGTGCTATATGAATACATAATAATAATATTCAGTGATAATGGGTGTCCAGCACACTCTACAAGTAGTCGGGAGATAAGAAAATATAACAGAGGTCATTGTTATAGTAAGTGAGATAAGACCAGCGCTTGCAATGTTACAAGTGCACTTACAGGACAACAGTAACCTTACCTACACAAATAAAATAATCTGCATTATGCAATCTATTTCCTGTGAATGATGTAAAGACACAGGAGATGAGAGTTTAGCTGTAAGCTGGGCTTGAGGGGGGGGGGGGAGAAGGGTTGAGCATAGAGCAGTGTTCTGCCTGCTCTCTGTATCTGGGGGGGGGGGGGGGGGGGGTTGGGGGTTGAGCACAGAGCAGTGTTCTGCCTGCTCTCTGTAGCTGGAAGGCACACAGTGTGCTGTGGTCAGGGCGCCTCTGATCTCTCACAACTTACTGGAAGGTTATTTGGCAGTAATTAGGACACGTCCTCTTTACCGCTTGGAAGTTTAATGATGACAGAGGTTTGTGTCTCTTTACGGGAAGTGTCCTGTGACTCAGCGCTGCAGCGTGTGCAGCACATAGCTCCGGGCTACACAGGTAACCGGCCTCCCCCAATGGCAGCCATCACTCACACAGAGGGGATTATAGAGCTCTGTGGGCAGATCACAGGCAGGTGATGAAGGCTTCCTTCACCCACAGCTCATATTCCATTGTTAGGGGCATGCTGGGCAGCTAATGGCTTCTTCTGTCTGTCAGGATTTATTATTAGTATTATTTAGCATTTATATAGCACTGTACAGTATATAGTCTTGTCACTTAACTGTCCCTCAGAGGGGCTCACAATCTATCCCTACCATAGTCGTATGTCTATATCATGCAGTGTATGTATTGTACTCTAGGGCCAATTTATGGGGAAAGCCAATTAACTTACCTGTGTTTTTTGGATGTGGGTGGACACCTGAGTGCCTGGAGGAAACCCACACAGGCACGGGGAGAACATACAAACTCCATGCAGATGGTGCCCTGACTGGGATTCGAACTGGGGACCCATCGCTGCAAGGCGAGAGCGTTAACCAATACTCCATCCAATTTATGTGGTGAGTTCTCTGCACTTCTGAGATCCAAGCTCTGCTCACTACGAGAGGCTCCCCTGCCCCTGAGGGATTTATTTCTAATAACGCTCATGAGGCGTTGTTCACATCTAAAATCAAAATCGCTGACGGCAGCGATTTTCGTTTTTTTTTGCGCTTCCAAAGGTGCTCTACTGTGTGCTAAGATTTTGTGTACAGTGCTATTGTAAGTGCTTTTGCAGAGCGTCGGTCAGGAAGTAAACTCTTTGACCTGGAAAAGAATACAATGTATTTATTCTTAAAGACGCGAATGCAATCACCGGATTAAAAAAAAGAAAAGAAAGATTAGTTAGCGTTTTGCATTTTTCCTATACCTTCCATTGTAGCAAAATCGGCCTGAAAATGGTACAGGCAGCGCTTTGCTGAACTGAAAGCAGACGCAACGCCCTGATATAAATTATCCCATACGGTTTCATTGCACAAGCGATTCCAGGTCATTTTTTTTTTTTAAAACAGCGCTCAAAAAAAACAACTGCAAAACGCCCTAGGTGTGAACAAGCCCTCACTGCTTCCGGCACTTATGAGTTCCCAGCACTGCCCACATGTTGCACTTACTACCAGAGGCTCCCCTTCCCTCTGAAGCATTCTAATATCACCACAACTTCCTGAGGATAAGATCTCTGTACTTATAAGTTCCCAGCTCTACTCATTTAGTGCACCCCAGTGCCAAAGGCTCCCTTCCCTCTGAAGGATTCTAATATCACCACAGCTTTCTGGTGATGAGATCTCTGCACTTATAAGTTCCCAGGTCTGCCCACATGCTGCACCCACTACCAGAGGCTCCCCTTACCCCCTGAGGGAGTATGCTAATCATTATTACAATTTTTTGTAAAAATCAGTAATCAAATCTTGCAGTGAAAACATTGCACTGGTCCATACTCCAGCTGCATAGGTTTACAGTAACATTTGCATATTTCTGCATCACCATAGAATTATTTGCATATTTCAGAAAGTTGGCACCAAAACATTGTACTAATTGCCTTTTTGACATTGGTGGTCCAGGAGTATGAGAAACAAAACTGCCTATAGACGTCCAGTGCTGGCGGAGCTAGTGTTGTACTAAATTGCCTTTAGACGTTCAAGGCGTATGGATGCGGAAATACAGAAACGCCTATAGATGTCTAAAGGTGGCCACACATCAGGCTACTTGGCGGCTGGTCGACCATCCGATTCGATTATTATAATAAGATACGGATGAATATTGAGGCCGCCAAGTGCATGCCTGATCGACTATACGACCAATTTCAGGCCGCTTATCCTCCGCTGGCTCCGGACGCAGTCCATACACACGCCCCTACGTGTCTGCCAGAGTAATGGGTGCGCATGTGTGATGTCACACACGTATCTGCACACATGCCGGCAACCACGTGGGGTGCGTGTATGGATGAAGGACTGCGCCCGGAGCCAGTGGAGAATAAGCAGCAGCCATGGACAGGTAATGTATAGTTCACTGGGGGGCATATTACACATAGGACGGCGTTGGGTCAGTGTGGCGGCATCACAAGGCCGATTACGGATTGATTTCAGCATGACATTGATCGGGAATCGTCTTGCAATGTATGGGCAGCCCACAGATCTCTCGCTAATCCGATTTGATTAGAGAGGGATTTGTATCATGGTGGAATCTGCCCATCATCGCTAGATGTATGGCTACCTTAAAGAGGAACTCCAGTGAAAATAATGTAATAAAAAAGTGCTTCATTTTTACAATAATTATGTATAAATGATTTAGTCAGTGTTTGCCCATTGTAAAATCTTTTAAATCTGAAATTTATTACATGGTGACATTTTTACTGCTGGCAGGTGATGTAGCTGGTGCTTGCTTTTTTGGCAGTTGGAAACAGCTGTAAACAGCTATTTCCCACAATGCAACAAGGTTCACAGACTGAAAACTGCCAGGAGTACCATGGTCTTTAGAGCTTCTTGTGGGAGGGATTTCACCACAATATCAGTCATACAGAGCCCCCTGATGGTCTGTTTGTGAAAAGGAATAGGTTTCTCATGTAAAAGAGGGTATCAGCTACTGATTGGGATAAAGTTCAATTCTTGGTCGGAGTTTCTCTTTAAGGGTTAAAACAAAAGGCAATTGCAAAAATTCCCCTTCACATGAGCTAGTCCTAAGAAACACAGACGCATGCCTTCTAGTCCTGAGACATAAAAGGAGAAGATCACTGCTGCCCACAGCGGTTTCTAACTATCATCAGGTGGTCGTCATTATCCGTCCCCCTCCCCCTCCAGGGCAACCATCCATCACTCCCCAGCAGCAAGAATGTATAGGAGAGAGCTAGCTAAAGCCTGCTTCTATAAATAGCAGCACAGATTATACGATGTGGGAAATGATGGAGGGCTCCGCAATGCGTAGATACACAAACACTACACAACCCCGAGATGTGAGTATGGAGCACATGTGTGCTGCACTATCCCACAACATAACATGATAACACTGAGATGTGAGTATGGAGCACATGTGTGCTGCACTATCCCACAACATAACATGATAACACTGAGATGTGAGTATGGAGCACATGTGTGCTGCACTATCCCGCAACATAACATGATAACACTGAGATGTGAGTATGGAGCACATGTGTGCTGCACTATCCCACAACATAACATGATAACACTGAGATGTGAGTATGGAGCACATGTGTGCTGCACTATCCCACAACATAACATGATAACACCGAGATGTGAGTATGGAGCACATGTGTGCTGCACTATCCCACAACATAACATGATAACACTGAGATGTGAGTATGGAGCACATGTGTGCTGCACTATCCCACAACATAACATGATAACACCGAGATGTGAGTATGGAGCACATGTGTGCTGCACTATCCCGCAACATAACATGATAACACTGAGATGTGAGTATGGAGCACATGTGTGCTGCACTATCCCACAACATAACATGATAACAACTGAGATGTGAGTATGGAGCACATGTGTGCTGCACTATCCCACAACATAACATGATAACACCGAGATGTGAGTATGGAGCACATGTGTGCCTGCACTATCCCACAACATAACATGATAACACCGAGATGTGAGTATGGAGCACATGTGTGCTGCACTATCCCGCAACATAACATGATAACACTGAGATGTGAGTATGGAGCACATGTGTGCTGCACTATCCCACAACATAACATGATAACCTGAGATGTGAGTATGGAGCACATGTGTGCTGCACTATCCCGACAACATAACATGATAACACTGAGATGTGAGTATGGAGCACATGTGTGCTGCACTATCCCACAACATAACATGATAACACCTGAGATGTGAGTATGGAGCACATGTGTGCTGCACTATCCCACAACATAACATGATAACACCGAGATGTGAGTATGGAGCACATGTGTGCTGCACTATCCCACAACATAACATGATAACACCTGAGATGTGAGTATGGAGCACATGTGTGCTGCACTATCCCACAACATAACATGATAACACTGAGATGTGAGTATGGAGCACATGTGTGCTGCACTATCCCACAACATAACATGATAACACCGAGATGTGAGTATGGAGCACATGTGTGTGCTGCACTATCCCACAACATAACATGATAACACTGAGATGTGAGTATGGAGCACATGTGTGCTGCACTATCCCGCAACATAACATGATAACACTGAGATGTGAGTATGGAGCACATGTGTGCTGCACTATCTCCACAACATAACATGATAACACTGAGATGTGAGTATGGAGCACATGTGTGCTGCACTATCCCACAACATATAACCTTTCATAACCCCGAGAGTATGGAGCACATGTGTGCTGCACTATCCCACAACATAACATGATAACACCGAGATGTGAGTATGGAGCACATGTGTGCTGCACTATCCCACAACATAACATGATAACACTGAGATGTGAGTATGGAGCACATGTGTGCTGCACTATCCCACAACATAACATGATAACACTGAGATGTGAGTATGGAGCACATGTGTGCTGCACTATCCCACAACATAACATGATAACACTGAGATGTGAGTATGGAGCACATGTGTGCTGCACTATCCCACAACATAACATGATAACACCGAGATGTGAGTATGGAGCACATGTGTGCTGCACTATCCCACAACATAACATGATAACACCGAGATGTGAGTATGGAGCACATGTGTGCTGCACTATACCGCAACATAACATGATAACACTGAGATGTGAGTATGGAGCACATGTGTGCTGCACTATCCCGCAACATAACATGATAACACTGAGATGTGAGTATGGAGCACATGTGTGCTGCACTATCCCGCAACATAACATGATAACACTGAGATGTGAGTATGGAGCACATGTGTGCTGCACTATCCCACAACATAACATGATAACACTGAGATGTGAGTATGGAGCACATGTGTGCTGCACTATCCCGCAACATAACATGATAACACTGAGATGTGAGTATGGAGCACATGTGTGCTGCACTATCCCACAACATAACATGATAACACTGAGATGTGAGTATGGAGCACATGTGTGCTGCACTATCCCACAACATAACATAACCCCGAGATGTGAGTATGGAGCACATGTGTGCTGCACTATCCCACAACATAACATGATAACACCGAGATGTGAGTATGGAGCACATGTGTGCTGCACTATCCCACAACATAACATGATAACACTGAGATGTGAGTATGGAGCACATGTGTGCTGCACTATCCCGCAACATAACATGATAACACTGAGATGTGAGTATGGAGCACATGTGTGCTGCACTATCCCACAACATAACATGATAACACTGAGATGTGAGTATGGAGCACATGTGTGCTGCACTATCCCACAACATAACATGATAACACCGAGATGTGAGTATGGAGCACATGTGTGCTGCACTATCCCACAACATAACATGATAACACTGAGATGTGAGTATGGAGCACATGTGTGCTGCACTATCCCACAACATAACATGATAACACCGAGATGTGAGTATGGAGCACATGTGTGCTGCACTATCCCGCAACATAACATGATAACACTGAGATGTGAGTATGGAGCACATGTGTGCTGCACTATCCCACAACATAACATGATAACACTGAGATGTGAGTATGGAGCACATGTGTGCTGCACTATCCCACAACATAACATGATAACACCGAGATGTGAGTATGGAGCACATGTGTGCTGCACTATCCCACAACATAACATGATAACACCGAGATGTGAGTATGGAGCACATGTGTGCTGCACTATCCCGCAACATAACATGATAACACTGAGATGTGAGTATGGAGCACATGTGTGCTGCACTATCCCACAACATAACATGATAACACCGAGATGTGAGTATGGAGCACATGTGTGCTGCACTATCCCGCAACATAACATGATAACACTGAGATGTGAGTATGGAGCACATGTGTGCTGCACTATCCCACAACATAACATGATAACACTGAGATATGAGTATGGAGCACATGTGTGCTGCACTATCCCGCAACATAACATGATAACACCGAGATGTGAGTATGGAGCACATGTGTGCTGCACTATCCCGCAACATAACATGATAACACCGAGATGTATGGAGCACATGTGTGCTGCACTATACCGCAACATAACATGATAACACCGAGATGTGAGTATGGAGCACGTGTGCTGCACTATCCCGCAACATAACATGATAACACTGAGGTGTGAGTATGGAGCACATGTGTGCTGCACTATACCGCAACATAACATGATAACCCCGAGATGTGAGTATGGAGCACATGTGTGCTGCACTATCCCACAACATAACATGATAACACCGAGATGTGAGTATGGAGCACATGTGTGCTGCACTATCCCACAACATAACATGATAACACCGAGATGTGAGTATGGAGCACATGTGTGCTGCACTATCCCGCAACATAACATGATAACACTGAGATGTGAGTATGGAGCACGTGTGCTGCACTATCCCGCAACATAACATGATAACACCGAGATGTGAGTATGGAGCACGTGTGCTGCACTATCCCGCAACATAACATGATAACACCGAGATGTGAGTATGGAGCACATGTGTGCTGCACTGTCCCGCAACATAACATGATAACACCGAGATGTGAGTATGGAGCACATGTGTGCTGCACTGTCCCGCAACATAACATGATAACACCGAGATGTGAGTATGGAGCACATGTGTGCTGCACTATCCCGCAACATAACATGATAACACCGAGATGTGAGTATGGAGCACATGTGTGCTGCACTATCCCACAACATAACATAACCCCGAGATGTGAGTATGGAGCACATGTGTGCTGCACTATACCGCAACATAACATGATAACACCGAGATGTGAGTATGGAGCACATGTGTGCTGCACTATCCCACAACATAACATAACCCCGAGATGTGAGTATGGAGCACATGTGTGCTGCACTATCCCACAACATAACATAACCCCGAGATGTGAGTATGGAGCACATGTGTGCTGCACTATCCCACAACATAACATAACCCCGAGATGTGAGTATGGAGCACATGTGTGCTGCACTATCCCACAACATAACATGATAACACCGAGATGTGAGTATGGAGCACATGTGTGCTGCACTATCCCACAACATAACATGATAACACCGAGATGTGAGTATGGAGCACATGTGTGCTGCACTGTCCCGCAACATAACATGATAACACCGAGATGTGAGTATGGAGCACATGTGTGCTGCACTATCCCGCAACATAACATGATAACACTGAGATGTGAGTATGGAGCACATGTGTGCTGCACTATCCCACAACATAACATGATAACACTGAGATGTGAGTATGGAGCACATGTGTGCTGCACTGTCCCGCAACATAACATGATAACACCGAGATGTGAGTATGGAGCACATGTGTGCTGCACTGTACCGCAACATAACATGATAACACCGAGATGTGAGTATGGAGCACATGTGTGCTGCACTGTACCGCAACATAACATGATAACACCGAGATGTGAGTATGGAGCACATGTGTGCTGCACTGTCCCGCAACATAACATGATAACACCGAGGTGTATGGCCCATGGAATAGCTCCACAAGAGCAGGCCAAGATGTTAGGCCAACACAAATACTACAGTAGGGGTGATCAATGAGAACAATGAGATGCTTTTCAGTAAGAGGGCTTTTTGGTTTCTTTTATCCCCCTATACTTTCCTAGTGATTCTGGGTCACCCTGAGCTGCTTGGTTACTCTGTAGTACTGGTCCAAGCCCTATACTATAGAGCCATATCAATCCCTGCCATGCACTGAGGAGGACCAACAGGCCAAAACAGGCTGTCTGCAGGTCGGGTTGATGTGGCTCTGTAAATTGTATAAGCTATAGGCTCACTATACACCAGCGGTTCTGGATGTAAGCCTGGCTTCAGGAGCGTAAAGAGATCATTTGCATATTCAGTAGTGATGCATTGTGGGTAATCACAAGTGTTCACGTAAAGCTGAATTATCACAAGTACCTTCTGTCTTAAAGGATACCCAAAGTGACATGTGACATGATGAGATAGACTTGGTTATGTACAGTTTCTAGCATACAAATAACTATGCTGTGTTCCTTTTTTTTTCTCTACCTGAAAGAGTTAAATATCTGGTATGTAAGTGGCTGACTCAGTCCTGACTCAGACAGGAAGTGACTACAGTGTGACCCTCACTGATAAGAAATTTGCCTTTTTATCTCTTTCCTTCTCTCAGAAGCCATTTTCTGCTAGGAAAGTGTTTTATAGTTGGAATTTCTTATGCACGAACTCGGAAATATTTGCATCTTATTGATCACCCCCTATACTACGGTCCACAGCACAGCCAGACTTGCACAATATCCCAAACACAACACAATGCTGCAATACAAAGCTATACGCCACACACCCCAACACTACGCTACACACCATGCAATTTCCCTTCAGAGCGATGCGTTAAAACGGAAATTGCCATCATGTCAGATCTCCTCCTGACGGAGAACAGGATTGATTTTGTGCAGTACTGATCTGCAAATCGTTCCAGTTCTTGATTAGGAGCAGATCGGACATGACAGAAATTATAAATTCGACCCATCGATGTGAAAAGAAATTGTATGGTGTGTACCACGCCAGGCATGTAGGTGGCTACACACCATGCAATTTTCACCTCTTGATCCTATTCGAGGGATCAGATCCATATTCAGATCTAACATCCATCAGATATAGAAGACAGCTAGCATACACAACTATGCCTTTTTTTCAAATTCAGATCACATTTCTGAATGGATATTGATCAAAAATGAATTGAAAGGACATATAACCCAAATTTTGATCAAGATTTATCAGCATGCCCGATCTGCTTCCGATCCATTTTGAGCTGGGAGATCGGTCGCTGGCAATCAGTAGGCTGTATATGTTTTTTCTCCAATCCGATCGTTTTCTTGATCAGAAATAGGATCTTAAGTGAAATTTTCAAGGAGTGTACCCAGCTTAAAGCGGACCTGAACCCAGAACTTCCTTTTTTTAATAACATAAGCAACAGTATAAAAACATTTAAACAAAAACATTTTCTGTAATAAATCTGAAGTGTCAACTTCCTGCTTTCATGGAAGCAGACAATGGGTTAACATTCTGTGTTTACATATTAGCTGTGTCAGCACAGGACTGACGAATTTCTGTGCTGAGACAGCCGAGAGATGAAATTACACTAGTGATTACTTGAAGATGAGGGGGAATTAGACGAGCTCTTCTCTATGAAAACGCACATGGGTGCATTTCTCTCTGTTTTACTTGTGTCCTGTGCACGAGTTCAGATCCACTCGAAAACAAAACAGAAATGTGTCCGACCCACACAATCACTGGACAACACAACATAACAACCCCCGCAAAACACTACATCACAAGCCCTCAGTCTATGGCACACATATATACACTATGCAACAGCAGCTCCCCAAACAACTTCACAACAGCTAAAAGCATGTGGCCCACCCAAATACTCCCTAACACCGCAAAAGTACAAAACGCCAAAATGTTTGACCCAGAACTGGACTTGGGAATGACGAGAACCAGAAGACATTCTTGTGCTGCTATAATGAGCTGTATTAATTAATCAGCCAACTGATAAGCCAGACTGCATAGTCCTATCCTCACATAACTCGCTCTATATTCTCTCTGGGGCAATGAGACTGAGGGCTGAAACCCACTAGAGCGATTTTTTGAGCATTTAGGGAGCGATTCAAAACGCTAGTAATTTCCCTAAACGCTCAGCTAATGTTAATGGATGGGCCAAATTACACTAGAGCGATTGCGATTAGCAAAATCGCAAACGCAGGACCTGCAGCATTTTGGTGGCGTTCCTGCAATGTAATGTATATAAACGCTGGCGTAATCGCTCATGAATCGCTACACAGAGCGATTTGCTGGCGTTTTTCAATTACTGCACAGTGTAAAAAAAATTAAATTAATTGAAAGGACCAATCAGAATTAGAAACGCTAATCGCAAATCGCTACACAATCTCTGGCAAAAAGCTTACACTTTTTAAAATCACTGCCAAAATCGCCAGAAAACGCTCATGAAATTGCATACAAAACGCTCATAAAAATGCTAGCGATTTGCGCTTTGTAGTGGGTTCCAGGCCTGAAAGGGAAGAAATATGAATAAACTGTATTGTTACCAAAATTAAGTACTAGGTTTGCACACAAAAATAACCAGCAAAATTATATATTTAAAATGGCAGGATAAAAACACTTCCGCATGGTACAGAAATGCAGGATCTAGGTGACGTGCCATAGACTTCGCAGACACATTATTTAGTCAAAACACAGAACATTTCTATCTTGTGGTGGGACTCAAAGCTGCAGCCACCAGGGCGCGCTCTATAGGCAGTAAGAGAGTCTTGCCCAGGACTCCTTACTGAATAGGCACTGGAACAGGAAGAAAAGAAGAGAGAGGAGCGCTCTCTGGTGTATTAACTTTTTAATTTGTGCTTCTAAGCGCAAAGCAATAAAATAACACGTACAGTGTATCTGTAAAATCAAGGCACATCACATAAGTATAGTATGTCACCACGTCCTGATGTTGTCTCAACCGCCTGGTACGCCTCCGCACTATGGCCAGTATTGTGGGGAATCCTAGGATTGAAGAGCGCCGGCGGGATCTGGATCACAGGGACTCGGCAGCTGCCCTGCGTCTATTGCGTCATGCCGCGTTTCGGCGTTCCACGCCTTCGTCAGATGACGCTTAGGGCATAGAGAAATAGACGGCTGGTTGCCATGGTATCCGAGCGGCTACGGTGGCCGCTCAGGGACACAAAGCCTCCCGCACTGCCTGCAACGGGGAGCGTATCTCGTTGCTAGGCAATTCAGAGGCTTATAAATAGAAACTATGCCGGCGGAATAACGCGCGCATAAAATGTAATTACTACGAAAATTTAGATAAAATAATATCACAGAATCCTTGGAATCCAAGGGTTCTGTGATATTATTTTATCAAAATTTTCGTAGTACTTACATTTTATGCGCGCGTTATTCCGCCGGCATAGTTTCTTTTATAAGCCTCTGAATTGCCTAGCAACGAGATACGCTCCCCGTTGCAGGCAGTGCGGGAGGCTTTGTGTCCCTGAGCGGCCACCGTAGCCGCTCGGATACCATGGCAACCAGCCGTCTATTTCTCTATGACCTAAGCGTCATCTGACGAAGGCGTGGAACGCCGAAACGCGGCATGACGCAATAGACGCAGGGCAGCTGCCGAGTCCCTGTGATCCAGATCCCGCCGGCGCTCTTCATTCCTAGGATTCCCCACAATACTGGCCATAGTGCGGAGGCGTACCAGGCGGTTGAGACAACATCAGGACGTGGTGACGTACTATACTTATGTGATGTGCCTTGATTTTACAGATACACTGTACGTGTTATTTCATTGCTTTGCGCTTAGAAGCACAAATTAAAAAGTTAATACACCAGAGAGCGCTCCTCTCTCTTCTTTTCTTTCTGTGTTTTACCAGTTTTTGCTCTGATCCCTGAGTAACATTGGAGCAGCACTCAAAGGTGATTTAATGTGTGGAAATCGAGATTGATTGAGCGCAGTGGAACTGTGTACTTTGCTTTTTTTACTGGAACAGGAAGACACGAGATTCGAACCCTGTTTCAGAGGCAGAGCCCTTAAAGGGGACCTGAGGTGGGAGGCATATGGAGGCTGACATGTTTGTTTCCTTTTAAATAATGCAAGTTGCCTGCCTCTAATACTTGTAGCCATAAACACTGAACAAGCATGCAGATCAGATGTCTATGACAAATCTGACAAGATTAGCGGCATGCTTGTTGCAGGTGTGTGATTCAGACCCTACTGACCAGAAAGATCAGCGAGTTGCCAGGCAACTGGTATTGTTTAAAAGGAAATAAATATGGCAGCTTCTATAGGTCTCACACCTCGGGTTCATTTAACCAGTATATTTTCCAACCAACGTTTAGCAGTCATTCGTAGGTAGCTCTGTACACACTGCTGACAATGATCTGCCAAAGTGATCCATCACGTCGGTCGTTTCATAAGCCTGAGCACCATCGTGGATCGTTTGTTTATCCTTCATTCAAGCAGTTGTTTGTGCTATACATATTCAAATGACATTCAAATGAGGAGTAGTTCGTCGTTTGTTTCAAATGATTTTTCCTCCCTTGTGTATGAAGTTATACGTCAGTCCTTTTCTGCTGTCAGTGTGCTATGATTTCCTCATATGTGTACAGCAATCTGCAGCCCCCTGTGAGTGGCACAAGCCCATATGAGGCCCCCATATCTATAGATAGCCGTTGGAGGTCACCCTAAAGCTAAACAAACACTCAGCCACATGTGGAGCATTCCCAGCATATGGGGTTAAAGTCTGCAAATATTTTCTGTTTCAGAAACAAATGTCACCATCGCAGCTTATCGCCAAGGATCAGAAATAGAACGCCAATGTGAAATATCGCTGCCCGCCGCTCCCATGAGCGCAGCAGACTGTGCGACACGGCTTTCCACGGCCAGACATTGCGGGGGTACTCCGCACACAAGGGATAAACACTTAGCATAGCCCAGAACTGCGGGAGGACTCCGCAAACAAAGGATAAACACAATCTGCACGGCTCAGAACTGCGGGAGGACTCCGCACACAAAGGATAAACACAGTCTGCACGGCTCAGAACTGCGGGAGGACTCCGCACACAAGGGATACACACAATCTGCACGGCTCAGAACTGCGAGAGGACTCCGCACACAAGGGATACACACAATCTGCATGGCCTAGAACTGCGGGAGGACTCCGCACACAAGGGATACACACAATCTGCACGGCTCAGAACTGCGAGAGGACTCCGCACACAAGGGATACACACAATCTGCATGGCCTAGAACTGCGGGAGGACTCCGCACACAAAGGATAAACACAGTCTGCACGGCTCAGAACTGCAAGAGGACTCCGCACACAAGGGATACACACAATCTGCATGGCCTAGAACTGCGGGAGGACTCCGCACACAAGGGATACACACAATCTGCACGACCCGGGACTTCGGGAGGACTCCGCACACAAGGGATAAACACAATCTGCATGGCTCAGAACTGCGGGGGTACTCTGCACACAAAGAATAAACACAATCTGCATGGCCCAGAACCGTGGGAGGACTCCCCACACAAGGGATAAACACAATCAGCAAGGCCTAGAACTGCGGGAGGATTCCGCACACAAAGGATAAACACAATCTTCTTCACTAATGTAGACTCTCAGAGGCCATGAAAAGCACAACTATTCCCCCCCTTATTAACAGTGAAAATCGTTCTCTGACCTGTCAGCGTCTCCTTGGCCCGCTGACGCGTTTCGCTGAAGAGTTTCTCGTACGGCCGCCATCCCGTCCGGTAGCCGGTTCAGTCGTCTGGTGTATAGGCCGAGGCCTCCATCTGTCATATAGCTGAAAGAGAAATCAGGGGTTGGTGAGACAGATAATACTACAGCGCTCCCTATTATACAGTATATAATAATCTGTCATTATGCACTACACGATACATACACAGACTATGTTAGGGATTAGATTGTGAGCCCCTTGGAGGGACAGTTAGTGACAAGACAATATCCTCTGTACAGCGCTGCGGAAGATGTCAACGCTATATAAATACTAAATAACAAAATTCCATGAAAATAGTGTCCTTATACTCTATATATTGATATACAGTATTTAAGGACAATATATTATACAGTGGAACCATGGTTTGCAAGCATAATTAGTTCCAGAAACATGCTTATCCGAAGCAATCTTATATCAAAGTGAATTTTCTCATAAGAATTAATGAAAACCCAGTTGATTCGTTCCACAATCCAAAAACAGTTATAGTAAAATAGTATAAAATAAAAAAGTAAACACGACTTTCACTATAACTAACAGAATCATTGCCATCTGTTGGCTCACCTTAACCTTTCTTCTTCTTTTTTTTTTTTTCTTTTTTTGTGACTTTAACTCAGAACTTATCCAATGACAGTAGCTCTGTTACTTTGCACAGTTTCTACACTCAGATTAAGTACAATTAAATACAATCCTGCAGCGCCAAAGGGTCAAGAACTATCGGCTCAGTTGTGATGACGTGACACATCAAAAATTTCACAAAAATGTTTACGTGTATTGCAATGCACTCTTAAACCAAGTTACTCTCAATCCAAAGTATTACTGTAAATGAAAAGCCATTGAGGCTAAGACTGGCCCACTACCCGATTTGCCCCAAAATAGGTAGAGGACTGAAGTTGTTAGATTGTAAGTCCCTCTGAGAGACATTTAGTGAGGTGACTTATTCAATGCACTCTATAAAGTGCTGCATAAAATCTGGCAGCACTATATAAATGTGTAATACGTGCGTCCAACGCAGTCATCCTCCCCAAGAACACAGATTGGGTCTTTCACACCACCATTTCTATGATGTTTCTTATGTGACAGACAGGAGGACAAACAGACAAGCAGTGAAAAGTGACCAGCAGAAGAATGTGATTGGTTGCTGTGGCAGCAGAAGAATGCGATTGGGTGCTGTGGCAGCAGAAGAATGTGATTGGGTGCTGTGGCAGAAGAAGAATGTGATTGGTTGCTGTGGCAGCATAGGAATATGATTGGTTGCTGTGGCAGCAAGAGAATGTGATTGGTTGCTGTGGCAGCAGCAGCCTGTACTTCACAGACTCTGATAAATGAGGTCATCTCACACTCAGCTGAGGTGGGCAGAGGTTTACAACCATGCAGAAAATTTCCAAAAATGTGGTAAGTCCAGAGGACATGTCACTGCAGAGCGGCTGGAAGAGGCTGGGTGGAATCTGCTGACATATTCCATTTCAAGCAACCTTTACGCAATGACTCCTCTTGTGGGGGAGAAGCACAAAAATCAGCACCATAACTTCACCAGTGGCCAGCACCATGTGATAGAATGTATGCGCTAATTGCGTTTTGGGAATATGTTTGCCACATATCTAATGCAAAAAAACAAAAACAACAGAGTGGTGCTATTACTGTGTGTGTGTGTGTGTGCGCGTGCATGTGTGTGTGAGAGAGAGAGAGAGAGAGAGAGAGAGAGAGAGAGAGAGAGAGAGAGAAAGAGAGAGAGAGAGTGTGTGTGTGTGTGTTTGCGTGAGAAATCAACCGATTTCCATGCAACTTGGCATACTACCTGGGATGATATGTTCTGGGAGTCTCGCGTCCCCACTGCACACCTGGACAGAACCACTAACAGCCAATCAGATTTCACCCATTCAAGCCATGGGAAAATGTAAAAGGCTTCCATTCTCACAGTAATAAAGCCAGAGTCCCCAAACTTGGCACAGTCTAGTCACTTAGTGACCGAGGTTACAAATTCAGGGAAAATGGCCGGAGCATAAACAAACACAGAACATTTATATTGCGCTTTTCTCCTGGCGGACTCAATGCACCAGAGCTGCAGCCACTAGGACGCGTTCTATAGGCAGTAGCAGTGTTGGGGAGACTTGCCCAAGGTCTCCTACTGAATAGGTGCTGGCTTACTGAACAGGCAGAGCCGAGATTTTCGAACCCAGGTCTCATGTGTCAGAGGCAGAGCCCTTAACCATTACACCATCAATTTTCCCATTTAGCATAAAACAGCTAAATGAAAATGAATGGCTGCAGTTTGCATTTTCCCAAAGGACAACTGAAGTGAAAGGGATATGGAGGCTGCCTTATTTATTTCCTTTTAAAGAGAACCCGAGGTGGGGTTCTTCCATCGCAATCCATATACAGAGGCTAGGTCTGTCTATAGAGCCCAGCCTCTGTTGCTAGTTAGTTCCCTCCAAAGCCCCCCCTGCGCGCTGTCAGACCCCATAAAACACAGCCGCGCTACGCGGCTGTGTTTACCTCACTACTGTCAGTCTCGCCGCTCCCCCGCCTGCTGAATCGCTCCAGTCCCCGCCCAGGACCCTTCCCTCCAATCAGCGGCGAGGGAAGGGACGTGGGCGGGGACCGGAGCGATTCAGCAGGCGGGGGAGCGGCGAGACTGACAGTAGTGAGGTAAACACAGCCGCGTAGCGCGGCTGTGTTTTATGGGGTCTGACAGCGCGCAGGGGGGGCTTTGGAGGGAACTAACTAGCAACAGAGGCTGGGCTCTATAGACAGACCCAGCCTCTGTATATGGATTGCGATGGAAGAACCCCACCGCGGGTTCTCTTTAAGCAATACCAGTTGCCTGACTGTCCTGCTGATCCTTTGCCTCTAATACTTTTAGCCATAGATCCTGAACAAGCTTGCAGCAGATCAGGTGTTTCTGACATTATTGTCATATCTGACAAGATTCGCTGCACGATTGTTATTGGTGTGATTCAGACACTGCTGCAGCCAAATAGATCTGCAGGGCTGCCAGGCAACTGGTATTAAGTGAAAATAAATCTGCCAGCCTCCATATTCCTCCCACTTCAGGTGTCTTTTAAGGTGGCCACACACCATCAAAAAAAATTAGATCCAATTATACAGCAATTCGATAAAAACGATCGGTTTTCCACAAAAATCAAAAGCTTTTTCATTTGCTCGAGAATTCTGATTGAATTTCCCTTTTCCCGTTTATTCAGTAAAAGAAGATCTGGAGTGTTGGATTTTTCGGATCACTTTTTCTGAAAATTGTATGGCGTGGGGGTACATTGTCAATTACTTGATGTACAGACTCAAGCAATTTTTTTCTGAGTTTTTAATCATTTTTTTTCATAATCTGGGAAAAATTTAACAGACATGTGTGGTACATTGGCCTGATTTTGGAAATAATACAATCAATCAGAATAATTGATTGCAATTCTAGAATTGAACAGATTTTAAAAAATTGTATAGTGTGTGGCCACTTTTAGACTGTTAAGGCCTCAAACCTGGTACAGTTGGTCACTGGGTAACTGGGGTTCAAATTCAGAAATGGGAGCGGAGCCTCAAACAGCCAATCAGATTTATTTGCTTGATTTCAATTGGAAAAAATTAAACTGCTTCAATTCTCACATTATTGATGCCAAGGACCCCTAAGCTCACAAAACGTGGTCATTGACTGACTGTGTGTCAAGGTTAGAAAAAGTGGGCGGAGCCAACAACAACAACCAAATACATACCCGAGCAACGCCGTGTCTTCAGCTAGCTTATCATTTACCGGTAGTCCCCGATTAACGAACAAGATAGGGACTGTAGGCTCATTCTTAAAGGGAAGGTTCAGGCACGACCTAAAAAAAATAAAAATCCAAATCCTCTTACCTGGGGCTTCCTCCAGCCCGTGGCAGCCAGGACGTGCCCTGCCGTGGCTTCTTCTGCGCTCCAACGTGCGTCTCAGTTCTGCGCCTGTGTAGTACAGCCCGGGGACGTCTAATGACGTCAGTGCGCCCCTGTGAGGCGTATTTTGGAGCGCAGAAGAAGCCCAACCTGGCAGCCGGCCTGGCCAGGTCGGGTCGGCCACCGGAGAAGACCGGGAGCCTGCAGAGCCACGGCGAGGGCATGTCCTGGCTGCCACGGGCTGGAGGAAGCCCCAGGTAAGAGGATTTGTATTTTTATTTTTTTGGGGTTTTGCCTGAACCTTCCCTTTAACCTGAATCTGTTCTTAAAGCGGACCCAAACCAAAGATTTTTTTTTATTAAAAATATTTAGTTGCACCACTCTAACACATACAAAGATAAATAAATAAACACTCCTTCAAACCTATACGCATTTCAGTGCATGCTTTTCACCCTTCTCTTTTCACAACTAGGGTAATACTGTGGGCAGCCATTAGCAATTCCTCCATTGCTACTCCACCAGTTTGCCGGATTTTGTCCCGGCAATTTTAAAGGAAGGGAGGGGTTCCTCCAATAAATGTAAAATATTTTATATTTGTCATCATGCAGCTAAAAAAAAGGCTGCTTTTTATTATTATAATTTAGAAAATAGATTTTATTTCTGAAATCTTGTATTTTTAATTTGGGTCCACTTTAAGTTGGAACATTGTGCCATCTCTGTCCCCTGTACCTCCTCTGTGCCCCCCTGTGACTCCTGTGCTCCCCTCTGTGTCACCTCTACCCTCTGTACCTGCTTATACAAGTTTAAGAGCCATTTTTTCTTTGAATTTTTTGAAATCGATTTTCTCATAAACTACAAGTCCAATTTGAATTTTCATTTTTTTTTACTTGTTCCCATGGAAACACAGAATCCATGCCGTTTGTATCAGCGGGTCGTTCGTAAGTCGGGCATTAGTAAGTCGGGGACTACCTGTATTATGGAAATTCTGGTAGTCTCTCGGTAAACCAGACCCAACTTGCGATACGTCCCACCGCAAAGCTTGTTTCAAACCAGCGTCTGCGGCTCTATTTTACACAGCAATAATATTCTTTACATGAAGCTGATCACATTCACACGATTTATATTCTGTAAAGGAATATAGATTTATTTTTACGTCCTTTTAATCCATGTGTGGGGGACAAGCGAAGCTCACACAAAGGCTAATAAAATGGTTAATCCGCAAAGAACAGATGTTTCATTCTGGAGGAGCTGCGGCCCGGCGAACTCGATCTCTCTTCCATTCTACATATCAAAGTCCCTTGTAGGTTTTATAATACGAGGGAGGGTCGGTCAGGCCCTCCGAGAAATGAGAGCCAGCCTGACAGTGCCTATTATAAGCCGAGATTACAGCCTGTGCAATGTGCACAGGTGGATCTGGTTTCAGGGGAGCGGATGGTGAGGTCTGTACAGGGCAGGGAACAGAGATCAGCACATGAGAATGGACTGTAGTTGGTAAGACGAGGCCGGGATACTTCCAATAAAATTTAATGGCTTCTAAAAGTCAGAGGTTTCCCAGGGAGGTGAAATACCAGTATGAACGTTGTGTGGTTTAAAGCAAATCTGAAAAAAAGTTAGGTGCTCACCTACGGAGAGGGGAGGCTCTGGACCCCATAGAGTCCTCTCCCCATCACCTCGTTCCCCCACTGTCCCTCACTGAAATTCTGCACCTTCGAGACTCCTCTGGAGGCTTTTAAAATACTAGAGTCCCCTAGTGCTTCTGAAGACGAGCACATCTGTACTGCGTATGCATGAGCCCAGACTCACACGTGCACAGTACGGACCTGCTCGTCTTTGGAAGTACTTCCGAAACCCTGTCCTGAAGGGATATCCAACCAGCCAGTCAATTAACTTCAACGGGGACAGCGGTGGAACAAGGGCAAGTAGAGATGACCTGGGGGGCCTTATGGGATCCAGAGTCTTCCCTCTACATAGGTGAGTATCTTTTTTTTTCTATGTCACTTCAGATATGCTTTAAAGCAGTGTTCCCCAACCCTGTCCTCAAGGCCCACCAACAGTGCATGTTTTGTGGAAAACCAAAGAGAGAGTTAATTACCTCGCCTGTGGTCATATGTGGTTTCCTGCAAAACATGCACTGTTGGTGGGCCTTGAGGACAGGGTTGAGGAACGCTGCTTTAAAGGACAACTGAAGCAAGAGGGATATGGAGGCTGTCATATTTAAGCCTCATATAATAAGCCTGATTTACCAAATTATTTAGTATTTATAGCGCCAACATCTTCTGCAGTGCTGTACAGAGTATACTGTCTTGTCACATAACTGTCCCTCAGAGGGGCTCACAATGCTACCATAGTCCTATGTCTATGTATGTATGGTGTAGTGTATGTATTGTAGTCTAGGGACAACTTGGGGGGGGGGGGGGGGAGCCAATTAGGTTATCTGTATGTTTTTGGGATGTAGAAGGAAACCGGAGTGCCCAGAAGAATATAAGAATCTATACCTAAGGATATATATATATATATATATATATATATATATATATATATATATATGAATGATCTGGAAAGCTGACTACAGAAAGGACAGGACATACCTGAGGTCCCTGGAATAAGCGACCACTGACAGTCCTCTGAAGTCCCAGGTGTCACCCGCCAGCCCTTGTTCCGGAGGTGACCCGGTGGAGTGTCTATGGACAGAGCTGTATGGCTGATCAGCTGCACACCAGACTGGGAGGTGATACAGAGAAGTTTTGCTTGTGGCATTGCTGTGACTATACCCTGCCTCAGCACTAATCCCCCCTCCATCTCCCACTGCGTTGCTAGGCTGGGGACGTCTCAAATTAGCGTGCTCTGCCCCAGGGGTGATGAGACAAGCCTATTCCCTGAATTACACCAGCCTGAGGCAGCCAACACAACAGCCACTGAAGTCACTAGACCAAGCTGAGAACCACTGCTGGCCAGGGAACCCCAGTCTGCTTCTAATGAGAGGATCAATGTACAGCTTTGTCTGTCCAGGCAAGTACAGAGAAGCTCCTATCTTTATAAAATGCCCGTACTAATTACAGCTGATAATGGGAAATTACTTTGTTTATAGACAGTGATAAAACATGATTTGCATATTCATAAGTGATGCATTGTGGGAGACGACATAGGCTAACTCCAACCTGAATAATTGCAAATACCTTCTGTTTAAAGGGGAACTGAAGAGAGAGGTATATGGAGGCTGCCATGTTTATTTCCTTTTAAGCAATACCAGTTGCCTGGCAGCCCTGCTGATCCTCTGCTTCTAATACTATTAGCTATAGCCCCTGAACAAGCATGCAGCAGATCAGGTGTTTCAGACTTTAAAGTCAGATCTGACAAGATTAGCTGCATGCTTGTTTCTGGTGTTATTCAGATACTACTGCAGAGAGAAAGACCAGCAGGGCTGCCAGACAACTGGTATTGATTAAAAGCAAATAAATATGGCAGCCTCCTTATACCTCTTACTTCAGTTCCCCTTTAAAGGACCACTCTGTCTAAAAAGGAAGCAGTTAAAATCTGACCGAACCAACAGGTTTTGGACTAGTCCATCTCCTCATGGAGTATTCTCTGGGTATTCTTTGTTTTCAAAAGCATTTCTTGAATGGTAGTTGCTCAGTCAAGCTGCCAAAATAGTGTGCAAGTGAATAGGGAGGCTGGCTGGTATCTTACTTTGTTCAGAAAATACTTTTGAAAACAGGAGAAAACCTTAAGAATGCCCCCTGAGGAGACATATAGATATCGCTATACCGATTGGCTATCAGAGCAAACGAAGACTTCATGCATCAGGGCTGAAATATAAGAAAACTGCTGCTACCAGGGCTGGAAAATGCAAACAGTATGCACAACGGGTCACAAGGCTGATTGCCTATTAATGACCCCCCTGCTGTCTGGAGCAATGTCCTGCATTCCTAATGAATAGCTTCCCCCTGTGTTCCCAGGATGGGATAATGTCCCTAATACCAGTGATAACAGCCCCTCTTCCGCTATATACTGGGGGCAATTACTGCACAGACCTATAGGAGAGTCCCCCAGAATCCACCAGATATTCCCATCCGGGGAGGAATGGCTGGGCGGAGGAAGATTTGTTCGCAGGAAGCCAAACATAACCAAAGGGCTCTTCTAACATATGAGTCTCACTAACAGCCTAATCTGCTGAGACACATGGCTGTTTTCCCTGCTGGAAGGTGTACAGAGCATCGCACACAGGGGAATATTCACTGAGCTGCGGTAATGAGAATAATGTGTGTAACGTCTTCTGCAGGATGATTAGAGCACTATGCATCACATTGAATGTACTGATATAGGCCAATACAGAACGACAGAAGCGTTGTTAGCCTGCAGGCTAGTGACGGGTTCCGTTACTATGTGGAGATGGAGAAGCACGAGTGAGGTGGGTGGGGTAAGAGGAGAGAACAGTACTCTTTACCATCAGTCAGATCACTGGCAGAGGGGTCATGGGCTGCTGTATACGGGGTCGTGGGCTGCTGTACACGCTCAAAGAGTAATTTGGCCACCGGAAACAGCTGGTGCCTGAATTACTACAACTTGGAGGGGAAATAGTTATCAGCGCGGGCCCGGAGTCTGCGCAGGAGCAGGGTGAGCCATTTTTGGCTTCTCCCTGTCCTATCATGGTCCATTTGTTCCAGCACCGTTACCTCCATTGTGTGTACTGGACCAACCGGTCGACTACACGTCCGTTAGCCCTTGGTAGGCTTCGGAAGCACCATGTCGCCAAATACTTCCAAAGACAGGCGGTTCCGTCTTCAAAGATGGTTGGCTCCGTACTGCGCATGCGCATACACTCTCGCATGCTCAGTATAGAGCTGCCCATCTTCAGAAGCATTTGGCGACACCAGTGCTTCCGAAGCCTCCCAAGCGCTCATGGACGTGTATTCGACCAGTTGGTCCAATAGCCACAATGGTGAAGACGGCGATGGAACAAGTGAACCGTGAGAGGACAGAGAAGGTTCTATAGGATCCAGAGCCTTCTCTCTCCATAAGTATCTGGCTTTTTGGTTTTAAGTGGCTTCACATTTACTTTAAAAACAATTTAAAAAGGAGAGGAAGTGTTGGTCTTCAGCTCCTGAGGAAGATGGCCAAAAAAGCTGGAATTATACATTGTTATAGACCACTATAATGGATAATGTGTTTCTCAGGACTTTGCCCACATCATCAGGTCTGTAGAACACCTGTGCCTATCAGCTGTGGCCAATGCGTTTGAGTGTCCCTACATGCTGGTAGCGGTGCATTGAACACCATAAAATGAGAGGTTTGTAATGGAGTGTGCCGTTGGTGGGGGGCTGGGGTTGGGGTGAGCCTCACTTCTTACCTATAGGGTGCTGCTCCTCTGGTCCCCAGCCTGTATTGCATGCGCCATATTCTCCACGGACCGGCCGCATCTGCCACATTTTGTAGAGCCTGGTAGTGTCTCTCGCACTCGCAGCAATGCATGCCGAGAGATGTTGTCCGTGGATGTGAGAGCATCTCTGTATATCCAGTCCTGTGTTGCCAGACCCAGTTTCCCATATTAATACTCTCTGAATGGAACAAGTCAGGGCAAATCCCCTCTATATTTACCTCTGAGTGTATTATCTCCAGTGAGTGTGATTTCTCCTTTGAGTGTGCTGTAATTGACCCAATTACCTTCTGAATAGGGCTGAGAGGAATAAAAGGTGATGAGTAAAGACTGAAGACTCTGGTATAGTGTAGATAGGCCTGAAAAACTTTGCTCAACTACAGGCAACCATACCATACCCATTAAACGGCGATATCGTGCAAAACGACCGTCAAAGAATGGAACATTCTGATATCAGCAGGTGATCGCTCAGGCCGGTTTCACACCAGAAACGGCGGTTTTGTTGAGGTGCAATCGCATTGCACCGTCAAAAACAGCCTTTGGCGATTACCACAGCAAGAAGTGAGGCTCTCTAGGGCTCACTTCCTGTGGCAAAAATAGGAAGTAAACGGGAGTGTATTGTCAAAATGCGATTCCGCACATGCGCGACATGAATACGAGCGGTAAACTGTTTAAAATATCTGCGGCGCCATAGACTTACATGACTTCTGGTCGCCACCGATTATGCACTATTGACGTTGCGGTAAATTCAGTACTTACATCGCATTGCACCGTGGTAGGTTTGCAAGGTTTTCATTGCTTTAGCGTTACCCCACGGTAAAAAAGTTCAAACAAACGCATTCACAGATTCACTCATCCAGGCACCCCTGTTATCCCTACAGCTAAGTTAAAAGCCGGGGTTTTAGTTCACAGAAGAATGCATTCTTTTGCTTAGTCACCTATTCTGCGCAGAAGTACCCAGGTAAACATAGGTGTCCTAACTCTGGCCCTGTAACATGCATAGTGCAGACATGCAAACATTCATTGCATCAAACCTATCTAGGGATTAGGAGCACACATCCTGACGTAATCTCCTGGGACAGGAGTAAATCTGTGAATGCATTTGTTTGAACATTTGCATGCAAGAGTGCGAAGGGTTAATAGATGTTTGCTGTTTTCTGGCCACACCCCCTCAGCACCTCCCTTTTCCTTAATAATTTATTTAGTGTCCTAACAAGAGGCGATGTACCTGGATATATGTGTTTTTTTTCTTGTTACTGACCCCCTGTGGCTAGGGTTTTAATTCAGTGCACTCCCTCCTTCCCCTGTATGTTTTTTTTGTCAGCATGCACACAGCTTATGCTGGTGTATGTGCAAGGTGCGCATTAATACATTACGTTAGCTCCCTTGTGCGATTGGTAAGATGCGCTATCTGTCCCAGGAGAGGACGTCAGGATGTGTGCTCCTAATCCCTAGATAGGTTTGATGCAATGAATGTTTGCATGTCTGCACTATGCATGTTACAGGGCCAGAGTTAGGACACCTATATGTACCTGGGTACTTCTGTGCAGTATAGGTGACTAAGCATAAGAATGCATTCGTCTGTGAACTAAAACCCCGGCTTTTAACTTAGCTGTAGGGATAACAGTGGTGCCTGGATGAGTGAATCTGTGAATGCATTTGTTTGAACATTTGCATGCAAGAGTGCAAAGGATTAATAGATTTTTGCTGTTTTCTAGCCACACCTCCTTCAGCCCCTTCCTTTTCCTTAATAGCTTATTTCATGTCCTAACTAGAGGCGATGTGCCTGGATTTATGTGTTTTTTTTCTGCGGTAAAAAAGGGTAACGCACCTCAATGAAAACGTCCCAGTATGAAAGGTGTCTAATGATCTGTCCTGTTGCACAACGCTACTATTCTCCTCGCTCCCCCGCCTGACGGAAACCGCTCCATTGCTTGCACTTGTCTTCCCTCCGCCCCCATCGCATAGCAACCAGAGGCTGCTGACGCGTATGTACTGCATTGTGGCTGCCCTGCTGCTTGGCAGGGATTTGTATCCAATCCCTGCGGCGACAGAGCTCTTCAAGACGTGGGTAGGTGAGTATGTAGCTTTACCCTGTGGCCACCAGATCTACCATCAGATAGAACCCTCTCTGATCGATTCTGATCAGGGAAGGATTCATCATCTGCCCACACACACTGCATACCAATTTCAAACAGATCTCAGCAAAAAAAAATCGATTGGAAATCTACCTAGCGCCGGCTGCCGGGCGGTCTCGCCCAATCATGTGTGCCCCCTTCCCAGGAAGCGTTGCAGATAATCTGCCAGCGCGGGTCCCGTGTCTTCTTTCATGCTGACGTCACATACATGTGGCAGGGTCACTTAGTACAGGTGCCCCGGCAGCAATGGAGAAAGACGTGGAACACAGGAGGAGGAGCACCAGCTAGACGAGCCTGCAACACTAACCACGGACCCGGGGGGTACACATTTTACATGAGGGGAGACCGACCGACGGTCCTTTGGAAAATCAACACTGCTATTGCCACGCACCCGACTGAGCCATTTCAAGCAAGATCTTTCCAGCATGCCGGTTTGATCATTTTAAAATTGGCCAAGTTGCAGCATTGGTTGCCAGATTCGATATTCATGCTGTAAATCAAGTAATATATGGGAATGGGAAGTAATGATTTTGAGAAGTAAAATGTGGAGTGTTTATTCCCCCCCTTAAAATGCTCCAGTTATCTCACAGGGATGAACGTTAGAATCCACCCTTAGCTTTACTCATGATCAAATAATGATGTACTTATGGTGCCATCTAGTGGATAAAACTAAAAATAGTACGTTTGCTTCTCAGTAACATCTCTCATGCATGCACAGCCCCTCTCACAAATGCACAGCCAGTGGTGTGGTAGCATAATGTCTACATAGTGTCCTAACAGACATTCAGCTATGGGACTGTGGCATGGTGTAAGGCTAGAGTGCTGTTGTTAGGCAACCATATTCAATACCAAGCAGCAGCTAAAGCTAAAGCTAAGGAAATCCTGGGATACATAAAACAGGAAATAACAACACGGGATACTATCAATTCCTCTGTATAAATCACTTACGAGACCACATCTGGAGTAAGGGATACGGTTTTGGGCACTGCTCTATAGTAAGGACATTGCAGTTGCAGAACGGGTACAAAGACGGAAAAAATAAATAAACTGAGCTTAATTAGATTGGTTATTTTAGTTTGGTAAAAAAAAAGACCACTAAGAGGTGACCTAATAAATACGTTACATCCAAGGGGAATATAAAAGCTTGGCAGATTAGCTTTTTATCTCAGGGTCTGTAAGGACAAGACGACATGATCTATGTACGGAGGAAAGGAGATTTTACCAGTTTAGAAAAGGGTAATTCACATTGAGGGTGGTTAAAATGTGGAATTTCTTATTCTTATCAGCTATGGCAAATATTTTTACTGGCATTTGAAAAAAGGGCTTGCATGCTTCCCTAACTTTTAAGGGTATCCGTGTTTACTAGGTGTGGGAAGGTGAAACCCTAATCCAGTTGGGAAAGTCCTGCCCTCTTGGCTTCTTACCCTCTATTTGACAATGAACTTGATGGAGGAAAGTTTTTTTTTTCCTTAAGAGGAACAGTAATCAAAATAACATAATACAATTGCTTATTTTTTACAATATTCATCTGTAAGTTATTTAGTCAGTTATTGCCCATTGTAAAACAATTCCTCTCAATGATTTTACTTTCTGAAATTTACTACAGATGGCAACGTCTTTATATCTGTCAGTCGATCTTGCGGAATGTTCGTTTACTGACAGTTCTAAAGCCAGTAGAAAAGATCTCTGGACTCCCAGCATGCTCCGGGAGGAGAATTTCCACATAATAAACATCCTACGCAAAGCCTCAGTGGGAGGGTGAGGCTACATATTCATATACAGCAATGTTTAGCTATAGGAAGTGTTTCTAACGCGGGAACCAGGATAGTTAAAGTAAAAGTAGGTATCCTGAATAAATTACTGCTTGCTACTATATGTCGTTACAGGTCCTCTTTAGATTGCAATGTATCTATTTATCCCAAGGAAGTGTAATATTTCTTACCCGCTGGTGATCTCATCAGTTCGTATATTCTTGCTCAGCACGTCGCCGTCACTCATGTACCCCGTGGCGTCCACGCTGACACCCTCCATGTCTAAGTCGTCCCCTTTGTCAGAGAGGTCGCCTTGGCCCAGGTTGCCTCGGGTGGCCAGCTGTCTCCTCAGCGGTGCAGAATAGATGTAGCGCCCGGGTTCACAGCTGATGAAGCGGCTGGCACTGGCCCGGGGAGGGTATCCATTGCCCATAGACGGTGCATCGCCTGCCTGCAGACGAGGGCTGGACTGACCCAATCTCCAAGTCAGGGGTGTGGAGCGGGAGGTGAGGCCGAGGAGGCTGCGGCCACTGATTTCAGTAGTCACATTGCTGTCAAACGTGGTCTCCAGCGTGCTGCGGAGGAGAGAATAATAGAGACATGTTGGATTACTATGAAGTTATGGAAAACTAGAACCATTCGAATTTTAGTAGTGCACCTAAAGGAACTCATAAGACCCCCTACTGAAAAGACTATGCCAAGTAGGATGTTGCCTTCCTAAAGCAGAAGGCATTTGCAAGTAACCAGTTTCACATGAGCCTGAAGCAACCCCTGTAAAGTGTCTATTTATGGCAGTGAGTATAAAGCCAGGCATACTTTATATCTGGAACCATTGGTTTATAGGCTTGGATTATATGGCTCTATAAATGCAATTGGCAGTTATCGATGTATGAATGGCTTACAAGGGCATAAAGAAATGATTTGCTTATTTCCCCACTGTCCTGATGTGATGCATTATGGGAGTAAAGTATTGGTCATGTGAAGATGAACACTTGCAAATACCTTCTGTTTTAGGAAGGCTTGTACTGTACTTGGACAATACATTGATCCAGCTCACTATCTCCACCTTCTGGCAGAAAAGGTATACACAACCACAGAACTATGGAATTGAATTTCTATGAAGTCTAAACTTTTGTCAACAAAACAAATTTGTAGAGACAGATTATACAATCCAACAGCAGAGCGATTAAACTGAGCTGATTGAGCAACTGACCTAAAAATGGTAACTGATTTGTTTACAGATGAACTGCTTAGACCAAGTGAAATAGGAGATTAGGGTGAGCCATTGACTAGTATGCTATTGTTCTGGCTGCATGTTAGCCTATTTTGAACCATCTGCATGTCTAGAAAATCCAAGCTGGCATCAGATTGAACTGTAAAGATCAATAAAAAGACAACCCCAATTGTCATCTGTGATCAATACCCATTTTTTTATCCTTCACCTGGAGATTTTATAAAACCTTGTTTCCACTGCATGTAAATGGTAACAGACTTGAGCTCATACGGTACCTGTGAGTGATCTGGGTTCCCCTGAGGCTGGACATGGTCTCTTCCAAATTCTGCCGAAGGTCGGCAATGTTCTTCACAGTTCTTAATCTCCGGGTTTCAGGATCTTCCCCTGCAAAGACCAATCAATAATAAGCTGTTGTCAATATAACAGCTAAGGTTAGTGTAAGAGTACGGCTGTAATGTTAGTGTGAGAGTACGGCTGTAAGGTTAGTGTGAGAGTACGGCTGTAAGGTTAGTGTGAGAGTATGGCTGTAAGGTTAGTGTGAGAGTACGGCTGTAAGGTTAGTGTGAGAGTGCAGCTGTAAGGTTAGTGTTAGAGTGCGGCTGTAAGGTTAGTGTGAGAGTGCGGTTGTAAGGTTAGTGTGAGAGTGCGGCTGTAAGGTTAGTGTGAGAGTGTGGCTGTAAGGTTAGTGTGAGAGTATGGCTGTAAGGTTAGTGTAAGAGTATGGCTGTAATGTTAGTGTGAGAGTATGGCTGTAAGGTTAGTGTGAGTGTACGGCTGTAAGGTTAGTGTGAGAGTACGGCTGTAAGGTTAGTGTGAGAGTACGGCTGTAAGGTTAGTGTGAGAGTGCAGCTGTAAGGTTAGTGTTAGAGTGCGGCTGTAAGGTTAGTGTGAGAGTGCGGCTGTAAGGTTAGTGTTAGAGTGCGGCTGTAAGGTTAGTGTGAGAGTACGGCTGTAAGGTTAGTGTGAGAGTGTGGCTGTAAGGTTAGTGTGAGAGTATGGCTGTAAGGTTAGTGTGAGAGTACGACTGTAAGGTTAGTGTGAGAGTGCGGCTGTAAAAGTTAGTGTAAGAGTATGGCTGTAAGGTTAGTGTGAGAGTCCTGTTGTAAGGTTAGTGTGAGAGTACTACTGTAAGGCTAGTGTGAGAGTATGGCTGTAAGGTTAGTGTGAGAGTACGGCTGTTGTCAGTATCAGGGCTGTGGAGTCGGAGTCGTGGAGTCGGAGCAATTTTGGGTGCCTGGAGTCGGAGTTGGGAAAAAATGCACCGACTCCGACTCCTAATGAATTTGTAACTGTAATTAAAATAGAAAATATGATAAAATGTTCTATTTCTCAGATAATAGTCATTAAAAATAAATAATGTATATATACAGTATATATACACAGTAATAGCTGTGCTCAGTCCACAAAAATGAAATAAACTAATCAAAACGAGTTAATTGTGCTGCTTCAATAAAGCAGTCCCCGTATTTTTAAAGTCAGATATACATATCTGATTGTGACTGTATATATGATGTGTACACAGGAATCTCTTATATATACAAAATAACATCTATGCTGTAAGTATAAAGCCTGATGTGTAGCTGTGTCACTAATAGAGATGATCAATGAGATGGAAATAATTCTGTGTTGATTCTGATTTATGCAAATGTACACACTCTCTTTGCTCATAAAATCAAATAATTTGATATGTTGTTAAAATTTGGTTTGGTGACTACAAATTAAAGGGTACCTGAGAAGGATGAAAAGAAAAGTGTTATACATACCTGGGGCTTCTTCCAGCCCTCTTCAGGCTAATCAGTCCCTCGCTGTCCACCTCCACCAACTGGATCTTCTGCTATGAGTCCTGGTAATTGAGCCAGTCAGCACAGTCTGGCTACGTGCCACTTCCACAGCCTGGAGCATACTGCACCTGCGCAATAGTGCTGCGCAGGTGTAGTATGCTCCCAGCGGCGGAGTGTGTGCATGCGCACTACACCAGACTGGCTCAAGTACCTGGACTCATAGCAGAAGATCCAGGTGGCGGAGGAGGACAGCGAGGGACTGATTAGCCTGAATGGGGCTGAAGGAAGCCCCAGGTATGTATAAAACTTTAATTTAATCTGTCTCAGGTTTACTTTGTTACACAGTAGTACTATACTCTACATATGCACTCCCCACAGAGATGCAGGGAATCCACTGAGAATGTTGTGCACATTAAACAGAGAGGTGTTGTCTGTCACCCATAAACCTTGTTCAGATTGTGCATTAAGAATGTGTAATAGAGGAAGAATCTCCTTATTCTCCTGCAGAGTACCTGCACATCACTCTTACATGTACCCACAGTTACATTGCCTAGGGCCTGATAGATGTTCTTTGTTCCGGTTTGTACCTTTTACAAGTACTCTTACCAAGGACTAGGGAATAAATATGGCAGTCTACATATCCTTCTCACTTCAGTTGTCTTGTAAAATTCCTAAGCGTTGGCAGTTAAGAGACGAATTTCACGTTACATACTGTTAATCAACAAAATTGTAATATGCAAATTAGAGGAGTCGGAGTTGAGGTCGGTGGAATCCTAAACTGAGGAGTCGGAGTCGGTGGATTTTTGGATCGACTCCACAGCCCTGGTCAGTATAACAGCTAAGGTGAGTGTGAGGATATAGTTGATGTCAGGGTTAGCACTAAGCTTACTATAGTAGCTAAGATTAGTGTTAAAGTATAGCTGATGTCAGAGGTAGCAATAATCTTACTATACTATCTAAGGTTAGTGTGAGAGTACGACTGTAAGGTTATTGTGTGAGTACAACCGTAAGGTTAGTGTGAGACTATGGCTATTGTCAGTATAATAGCTAAGGTTAGTGTGAGAGTATGGCTGATGTCAGGGGTAGTGCTAAGCTTACTTTACCATCTAAGGTTAGCGTAAGAGTACGACTGTAAGGTTGAGTGAGAGTACAGCTGTAAGGTTAGTGTGAGAGTGCAGCTGTACTGGGGACAGCCGTGTGACACGGCTCTCCCTTCTGTAGAAAAGCCCCCCCCCCTTTTCTCCCCACCAACAGAGCTCTCTGTTGGTGGGGTCTGATCGCTCCCCCAATGTTTATTTATTTTTTAGTACATATTTATTTTTATTATTTTTCTATTAAATGTTACTATTTTTTATTTATTTTTGTGGCTGTCTCCCCCTCCCTCCCCCGCCAGCCAATCAGCCTGATTGGCGGTTATAGGCTTCAGCCTATGACAGACGATCACTTCCTGCACTACAGAAGGGAGAGACGTGTCACACGGCTGTCCCCAGTACAGCGCTGCCTTAGATTGCAGCACTGTACAGGGTTATTAGACAGCAGTGATAGCCGCTGGAAGACTGAAGGCAGAGATGAGCTCCTCCATTCCAAGCAGAGATGCGCGCTCATCGGCGCACGCAAACTCCTGCTAGCCCCGATGAAAGCCGTTCACGCGTGTAGTGGCCCTGGGACTGCCGCCGCGTTCACGCCAATCGGCGTGTAGCGGTCGGCAAGTAGGTAAAGAGGAACTGCAGTGAAAATAACGTAAAGAAAAAAGTGCTCAATTTTTACAATACTTATGTATAATGATTTAGTCACTGTTTGCCCATTGTAAAATCTTTCCTCTCCCTGATTTATATTCTGACATTTATCACATGGGGACATTTTTACTGCTGGCAGGTGATGTCTGTGGAAGGAGATGCTGCTTTTTTGGCAGTTGGAAACAGCTGTTATTTCCCACAATGCAACAAGGCTCCCACTGTGTGATGTCAGTACCTAGGTGCTGACCTCACACTGTGAGAGGGGTTTCACCACAATATCAGCCATACAGAGCCCCCTGATGATCCGTTTGATAACCTACTGAACTGAGTTTGTATGTTCTCCGTGTGTCTGTGTGGGTTTCCTTCAGGCACTTTTATTTCCTCACACATCCCCAAAACATACATATAAGTTAATTGGCTTCCCCCTAACTTGGCCCTAGACTACTGTACTATACATACACTACAGAATATAGACATATGACTATGGAAGGGATTCGATTGTGAGCCCCTCTGAGGGCCAGATAAGTGACAAGACAATATACTCTGTACAACGCTATGGAAGATGTCAGCAATATATAAATACTAGATAATAATAATCATAGTGTGAACAAGGCGTCAGAATCTGATTGGCTTGTGCATGCAGCAAGTGCTGTGATGGCTTCATGCACTGATTGTGTGTGTAAGTGAGGAGGAGAGAAGGATAAGGGGGTGCAACACTCACCGGACAGGTCCTCCAGGCACGGGGCTGCCGTCTTATTATACAGCGTGGGCTCCATGTGTAATCCCCCCGAACTGGTCTCCACCGACACATTCCCTTCACTGTCTGCCTGCGACCTGCACACAGAACAGACACAGTCACAACAGACTGTCGCTACATAATTCATTACAGTCACTTCCACTGATGCCTGACTGTGCCAGACTGCATGCTGGGCACTACCCATGCCAGACATGCTACCAGCTCACAGACAAAGCCAAGGTTACATACAGTATGTATGGAAGAGAGAATCAGAGCTCAGCGTCTGGCAATAAAATAACTATTCAATTACATACGTTTGTACAACCTGCAAAAATGTGATTAGGCCACACAGCTCTCTGACCTCACTCTATTTCAGTTTATTATACAGTATTTAAAAAAAATATCATAAGGCATTTTGTGTATGTACAACAAAGTCCCTGTTATCCGGAACTCAGGCAATTGGAGGTCTCAACTAACTGGCATACCTGAGGGGGAACAGGGGCTGTGTTTTTTTTTTTTTTTTTTGTGGGGGGTTGCAGACCATAACATACTCACCAAGCTTCCAGCAACCTCCTGTAGCTCCCAGTGGGCTCCTTGTGGCTTCCAGTGTCCGTGCACGGCTCCCAACGTGTCACGTGACTTGACGCTGGTCAGGAGACACGCCGGGAGCCATGCACGGAGAATGTCGGAAAGTGCCAGGGGGGAGGGAAGGCTAGCTTGTGCATTTCGGGGGGTTGCTCAAGCAACCGGAAAGCACATGTTTCTGGCATCAGGCAATCCTCACCGGACACTAGGGTCTTTGCTGTATATGCGCAATACGCATAATACTGACACTGTCCAGTGTTACCTGCAATTTCACAGGGGGGTTGTAAATTAAGCCCATAATCGCTTGACAACACTGCAGCTTCAGCTTGTCCTAAATGAAAGTATCACATCATAAAGTTCTCGGAGACTTCTTGGAACAATAACATATTCCTAGTGTACAGTGCGTATGTATAGCAGTCACCGGAGGGCGCTGTGGTTCATGTCAGATGAGCAGTGATGTCTGTGCATACAAGGAGCTATCCAGCCTATATTTACACAGGTTGTTCATATTTCTGCTCTGCAGCTTTGGGTTAAACATTCTATTTCCTAATAAACAGTCTCCAGGAATTCTCTCCCAACGCCCTGCAGGTCATTCCAGACAGAGTCGCAGGTCCGGGACCTAGAAACAAATAATGGCGAGATCTGCTGGCCGCTGCTGGCATCTGCACTGGTAAAATAACATCTCAGAAAAACACTGAGCAAAATAGAGAAAATAAGTCTGTTTAACAGGTCTCTATGGATATTAAAGTATTGATCGTCCAGAAGGGTTGTAGTAATTTTAGACGTCAGTCTGATATCTGTACAGTTATCCTTATATTGTGCAGTACTACTTCGCAGGCACAGAACGCCCCCGGCAACAGGAGCGCAATGAGGGTGTGCGCACACCTGGGCTGCTCATGTGCACTACATGTCAACTGGGGTGACTGGGGGAAGAGACCAGGCCGGCCAGCAGAGGATCAGAGCATACGGGGAGCCAATGGCCTAAAGGGGCTGTAGGAAACCCCAGGTAAGTATAAATGTTTTTATTTTATTTTTGTCCCAGGTACACTTTTAAGAGTTAAGGTGCCCACTAATTATACAATCTTGATTGTACAATCTTACCAAATGTATGCAGTAGAGGGGTAAACTGAGTGTATATACTTTGAATGTTCACTTTAGGGAGTACATCATATTGCACAGAAGATTACAAGGTAAGATTGTACAATGAAGATTGCATCATAAGTGGGCACCTTAAAGGGAACCAGAGACGAAGCACCCTTGTGTATTTTACCATATATACAATGGTGTGAAAAACTATTTGCCCCCTTTATGATTTCTTATTCTTTTGCATGTTTGTCACACTTAAATGTTTCTGCTCATCAAAAACCGTTAACCATTAGTTAAAGATAACACAATTGAACACAAAATTCAGTTTTAAATGATGGTTTTTATTATTTAGTGAGAAAAAAAACTCAAAACCTACATGGCCCTGTGTGAAAAAGAAATTGCCCCCTGAACCTAATAACTGGTTGGGCCACCCGTAGCAGCAATAACTGCAATCAATCGTTTGCGATAACTTGCAACAAGTCTTTTACAGCGCTCTGGAGGAATTTTGGCCCACTCATCTTTGCAGAATTGTTGTAATTCAGCTTTATTTGAGGGTTTTCTAGCATGAACTGCCTTTTTAAGGTCATGCCACAACATCTCAATAGGATTCAGGTCAGGGCTTTGACTAGGCCACTCCAAAGTCTTCATTTTGTTTTTCTTCAGCCATTCAGAGGTGGATTTGCTGGTGTCTTTTGGGTCATTGTCCTGCTGCAGCACCCAAGATCGCTTCAGCTTGAGTTGAGGAACAGATGGCCGGACATTCTCCTTCAGGAGTTTTTGGTAGACAGTAGAATTCATGGTTCCATCTATCACAGCAAGCCTTCCAGGTCCAGAAGCAGCAAAACAACCCAGACCATCACACTACCACCACCATATTTTACTGTTGGTATGATGTTCTTTTGCTGAAATGCTGTGTTACTTCTACGACAGATTTAACAGGACACGCACCTTCCAAAAAGTTCAACTTTTGTCTTGGTGGTCCACAAGGTATTTTCCCACAAGTCTTGGCAATCATTGAGATGTTTTTTTAGCAAAATTGAGACGAGCCTTAATGTTCTTTTTGCTTAAAAGTGGTTTGCGCCTTGGATATCTGCCATGCAGGCCATTTTTGCCCAGTCTCTTTCTTATGGTGGAGTTGTGAACACTGACCTTAATTGAGGCAAGTGAGGCCTGCAGTTCTTTAGATGTTGTCCTGGGGTCTTTTGTGGCCTCTCGGATGAGTTTTCTCTGCGCTCTTAGGGTAATTTTGGTCGGCCACTCACTCCTGGGAAGGTTCATCACTGTTCCATGTTTTTGCCATTTGTGGATAATGGCTCTCACTGTGGTTCGCTGGAGTCCCAAAGCTTTAGAAATGGCTTTATAACCTTTACCAGACTGATAGATCTCAATTACAGTACTTTTGTTCTCATTTGTTCCAGAATTTCTTTGGATCTTGGCATAATGTCTAGCTTTTGGTCTACTTCTCTGTGTCAGATCGCTCCTATTTAAGTGATTTCTTGATTGAAAGAGGTGTGGCAGTAATCAGGCCTGCGGGTGTCTACAGAAATTGAACTCAGGTGTGATAAACCACAGTTAAGTTATTTTTTAACAAGGGGGGCAATCACTTTTTCACACAGGGCCATGTAGGTTTTGAGTTTTTTTTCCTCACTAAATAATAAAAACCATCATTTAAAACTGCATTTTGTGTTCAATTATGTTATCTTTGACTAATAGTTAACGTTTTTTGATGAGCAGAAACATTTAAGTGTGACAAACATGCAAAAGAATAAGAAATCAGGAAGGGGGTAAATAGTTTTTCACACCACTGTATCAGTGGGAACATTAGAGAAAACACTTACCATGCTCTCTGTTTCATCCTCACTGCTAAAAGTGTCTGTTATCAGCTGTGATAAGAATCCCGGACTGAGCATTCAGTCTGGCTTTTGTGGGAATAATTATAGCTGAGTCATTATAGCAGAGCCACAAGGGGGCAGGCTTGGGCTTGAAAAGACACCAGAGAAGACAGACTCAGCTATAATCTTTCAGTAGCAAAGCCAGACTGAGTGCTCAGTCGGGGATTCTTATCAGTGGTGATAACAGTCAGATTAAACAGAGAACAATGAAACAAAGAGCAGATTAGGTGTTTACTGTCATGTCCCCACTGATTTATAAGGTAAAATACAAGAGTGTGCTTCATCTCTGGTTCTCTTTAAAGGAGATACTGATAATCCCCCATGAGAATATGGACTAGTCCAAAACCTTTCAGATCTGTCATATTTGTTCTGCCTAATGCCTACTGTAAGCAGCTGCAATATAGGAGAGTTTCTTCTTCTTAACCGTGAAAACAATTGCAAAAATAGAAATAAAAATATGACATTTCAGGAAGGTTTTAGTTACAATTATCACAGAGACATGTGTGCATCTGATCATATTAACTTGAGTATATGTGCTTTAATATTTTTGTGACTTAAAGGACACCCAAGGCGAAAATAAACATTTGAAATAAACAATTGTATCTATCTATCTTTACCTTCTCCTAAAAATTACTTTTAATTTTAAGATATTCCACAGTTTTATTTTATGTTTAAATCTAATTTTTAAGTTTAACTGTTGTATTGTTATTGCTCAACGACACATTCATTGAAGTATGCCAGAGCTAAAATCTATGAACTGTTGACCCTTTTTACCTCTTTCCTGCTCTCAGAAGCCATTTTCTGCTAGGAAAGTGTTTTACTGTTGGAATTTCTTATCAGTGAGGGTCACACTGTAGTCACTTCCTGCCTGAGTCAGGACTGAGTCAGCCACTTACATACCTGATATTTAACTCTTTCAGGCAGAGAAAGAAAAAAAGGAACACAGCATAGTTATTTGTGCACTAGGCACTGTATATACCCATGTCTATGTCATCATGTCACACGTCACCTCGGGTATCCTTTAACAAAAATGAATAAGCCCTATATGCAGCCTGTAAAAGCAGAACCCGCCCTGCTGGTGCGCGTTACCTGTACATGAAGGGTGCCACAGTGGCCGTGTTGGGGTGATTATACTGCTGCTGTGGTTGAGGTAGCTGAACGCTCACTGTGTTGATCCCCGTGGTCTGTGTATTCCCACCAGTCCCATTAGCAGGATGGGCGCTGCCCGTGGTAGTTGCCCCCTTCCCCTCCGAGGAGGCCAAACTGGACGTGGAACTGGAATTCCTGTTGTCCAGTTGGCTCTTCTGGTGAGACAGCCCAGAGCCTGTCTTCCCGCTCCGGCTCCTGTCCCCATCCTTGGCAGAGATCGGGGCACTTGAGGATTTCCCTGGTGTGGCAGTTTTAGCCCCTGGTTTTGGTATTCCACTGTGTGGAGCAGCAGAGACGTCCTTCTTGCCCCCTTTGGGGATGAAGCTGGCAATCTTTGAGGATTTTTTTGGCATGTCAGCGGAAGCAGGAATGGCCTCATCTTTTGTCTCCTCTTTGACCTCCGGCTTTTCAGTAACGGAAGCTCTCTTGGCCAACTCTTTGTTTTTCTCTTTTTCTTTCTGTTTGTCCTTCTCTTTCTCACTACCCTTCGGAGAACTCTTCTTGTTGGTCAAGGCTCGGCCGAGCGTCCTTTGAGCGATGCCCTTCAGGGCTATCTTAGGGCTGTTCGACGAGGGGCTCGTGCTGTTGGTACTCTTCGCGGTGTTCTCCATTTCCTCTGCTTCCTCGAAGCTGGGGAGAGTTTCAAGTCTTTCACAGCTGGTGTCGCGAGAGCCCTCCAGGCTGGCTTTGGAACCCCCTTTGCTGTTGAACAGTTTCAGCTTCTCCAGCATGGATTTCTGATTGTTAGGCGCAGGTTTGGGGGTTTCTTGAGGTGGTTTCGGGCTGTCCGACACAGGCTGCTTGACGGACAGTATGGAAGACGTTGAGGTGGTGTGCTTCGCACTGAGGGATTTGCTCCTCCAAGGCTTGTTGGCGGAGTTAGGCTGGGGTATGGCAGATGAACTGTTACCAGAGAGTGTCGAGAAGCCATTTTCATTCATTCCCGTTTGCTGTGAAACAGCGCTCTCTGCTGGCTCTGCAAGAAAGAAGACATTAATGGAGAATTACTAAAGCGCATCAATCACAGACAGTACATTATATTCTGTGAACTATATGAAACATCCTTACTGAAGCCATATACCTAATTACAAGTTCTGCTGTTATTGAAGTACAGGAATGCCAAAAATGTAAAGTCAAGCTACATATTTACATAAAGCCTCCAGTTCAGGTACAATGTTTATACAATTAACATTATTTTAAATGTAAGGCAAGAAGGAGGCCCCCAGAGGGAATTAAAACACTTTAAAATTGTTAAAAAGTAGAGGCAACGGAAGGCTTATCTGTCCTGATGACCCAACCAATCTTATATTACTAATACATTTATTGCACAAAACAGAGATAGGAAAAAGCGTTTCGCGGGAGGTATCCCGATTCTTCAGGTCAATGACAAAACATTGTGAACGGGTGAACGGGTAACAAGGTACTCACATGAAAAGGTGTCACTAGGCACATTATTTTGTCATTCACCTGAAGAAGCAGGGGACACCCACAAAGCGCATTGTCATCTCTGTTTTGTGAAATAAACGTATCACTCGGAGTCGAGGAGTCTGAGTAATTTTTGGGTACCTGGAGTCGGAGTCATGGAAATAGAAACTGAAGAGTTGGATGATTTTTGTACCAATTTTTGTACCAATTACACTGAAACCATGCCACCCTGCTGATAGCCTGTCGCAGCTGTCATCCTGTGGCAGGGTGTGTGGCTTTAGACTGACTGACAGGTGAGGAGTGAGCAGGAAGATGAAGATTAAGGAGGAGGAGCTGAGAATCTGTGTAACAGTACAGCACGTACTTAGCTGTGCATTTTTCAAAAATAATACATTAGCTTTAAGATAATGTTCTATCAAATGCATATTAAACAAAAACTGTACATGAATTTCTGTTGTTGTTTTTTTTAAAAAAGAAATAATAAAAAAAAAACCCTTCATTTTTGCCTCTCCTCTTTCACAGGACTGCTCAGCATCAGAACAGGTGTTGCATTTGATTGGTCTATTTTCCAATCCGCATACATTTGCATAAAACTTCTGTAAAATCTGTATCATTGACCAGCACAAGTTTAGAAAATCATTTGTGAGCAATTTGTGGCTGTAACAGAAACACAGCGACATGGAGCTGCCATTATCATCACTGTACGGTTTCTGCTGTGTCAGGTTTTCCCTCCGAGGCTCACGTATTAATAAGCAACATGTGCTCTCACGCCTGTGTCTGATTAACATGCGTGTTACACAAATATTGCTCTACCAGGAATCCTGCAGACAGGAAAGGTTTCAGCCGAACACTCAAATCACATAGCATCACATTCATTGCATGCTCAAATGGGCTCTGAAGGTCGCTTTATCTCCAGAGATGTGCAAATTACATGGTATGAATTACCCAGAAGCAACCAGACAGACACCATCATTATTCTTGGGAAGTTCAGCCAATGATGAACGCTAAAGACTGACGCTCAATCAGTATCGCCTGACGGAGATCAGTGCCCGATCCCTGGGGCGACATTGCAGGGCCGATGTTGTGGGGAGAACAATGCTATCGCTCAGCCAAAGTGACCAGGACGAAACGCTGGCCAAGAGGTCGGGGCCATCAGGGACTGTGGTACACATCATAGATGCTCGGGAGAGACAAATGCCTCAGCCAAGTTTCAGCTCATGTGTATACTGGCCTTTAGACTAAGCTGCCACATGAGCTGGACCTCCAACAGCCTACAGGACAGGACAGTTTAGTGTCCACTCAGATGGTCATTCGTGGTCCGGTTAAGGCCCGGAGCAGATGCGTTTCCACCATACGCTATATGAGGAACGCATCTGCTTTCTGGGAATAATCATAGACTGCACAAGAGTACGTTCCATTAACCACAATGGATCGATCCATTGCAGACCGACATGAACGGATCCTATTTATAAAATTAGATCTGTCGACTGACAGTTTTCCGATGCAGTTAAACAGACCAAATAATGCCAGTTTTCCCCTTTAGTGGGAACTGAGCCTGACCTCACAAAGTAGTAACCTGCTGTCACCAATAGAACTATTATTCAACTACAAAACTTTAGGAAAGAATGAACCAAGTTTGGCTGGAACACTTTAAACCCCAAATGTATGTTTATTAAAGTGACCTAATACTGAGAGGAATATGAATACTATTTTATACAATGCAACACTATCTATCAATGCAACACTTTCGATCTATCAAAGCCTTGTCCAATAGACCGAAATTTTCAGTTTAATCGTAATTGCAATCAATTTTTGCAGTAAGTCCCTCGAAATTACAATTGATGCATATATGGCCAACTTTAGCTTATGTGCTCATGGATCCGCCTAAGAAGTTTTTTGTTGGCCACAAAACGTGTCAGAAGCCCTTCTTTGAACATATGTGGTACAGCTGTTTATGGAGCTCTTTATCCCAGCTAAGAGAGTTCTGAAGACCGTTTCAAGCCTTGAATAAACTGAAGGTCTAATTTATGCTTTATTATTGTGATGATCCGCTCAGCTGGCTGCACAGGAAGACAGCTGTTTGACCATTCCTCTAGTCTGAAGGTTACAGGTCTCTGGAAGAGAGGCCTGTCTTTCCTTTGCAAGTTTCTGGTCTGTTCTGCTGTTGAGGAATTTGCATACATTCGTTATGCAAATCCCCTACCTGCCTCCTGTGATGACTGGCACTATATAAGCCATGTTTTTCCCAGAATGCTTTGCTGGTCATTTTCCTTTCATGGTTTGTAATTGAAACACTCCTGGAGTGTCAGCCTTCCCTATGGATTTGCTAAAGTTTATCTTAGGGTAATTCTTGGAACTGCACTAGGCAGTTTCCCTAGTGCAGTTAGCTTGCATATCTGTTTTGTCTGTCTGTTGCGATTGTCCTGTCCCAACGGTGGTCGACAGGAAATCGTTCTGTCTTTCTGGGGTGCTAAACAGAGCAGCGGTTGCTACTGGTAGCCTCTTCTGATCTGTCTTGTCTGGATCACACTTGCCTTGCGCTAGCGCTGTGGATCCTTCTGATCTGTCTTGTCTGGATCGCACTAGCCTTGCGCTAGCACTGTGGATCCTTCTGATCTGTCTTGTATGGATCGAACTAGCCCCTAGCGGTAGTGGCTGTGGATCCTTCTGATCTGTATTCTGGAGCGTAAGCTGGAGCAGCGGTTGCTACTAGCTACCTCATCTGATCTGTCTTGTCTGGATCGCACTAGCCTCTTGCGCTAGTGCTGTGAATCCTTCTGATCTGTGTTGTCTGAATCGCTCTAGCCTTGCGCTAGCGCTGTGGATCCTTCTGATCTGTCTTGCCGGGATCGCACTAGCCTCTAGCGGTAGTGGCTGTGGATCCCTCTACCTTATTCCTGTTTCTCGTCTGTCTGTCTTGTCTGATACGAACACTTGCTGTAGGCTCGGTGAGGTAACCGTTAAGCAAGCGTTCGCGTTCTGTTTCGTGTTTGTCTGTCAATGGTTAGTTAGGCGTGCTTGTCTCTGTTGCGCTTCACGTGCGGAGATCGCGCTGTAAAACGCGCTTGTCACTATTGCGCGTAACGCACGGTGATCGCGTTTAGGTAGCGTTTATTGTTTTCTTTATCGTTCTGATTCTTGGTTCTGTGTCTGTGCTAATCTTGTTCTGTTCTGCTCAATCTTGTGTCACTTCTGGCGATCGCCTCTCTCGTGATCGCGTTCACACTTTGTTTCTGCGAATGTGTGATCGCCGTCGCTGGGTGGCGACTAGATTGGGGAACACACATTTAGCCTATCTCTGTGCTCTTCTCTTTAAGGGCTGTTCAGCCCCGCACTGTCTTAGATCTGTACAATTCCCATCTGGCATTTGTGGCCGTGCAGAGGCTGTGCTCACCTGCGCTCCACAGCACCATCTGCTGGTGGGAATTGCCCTCTGCTGGTGCATTGCACCTAGCCTGGGTTCACCCAATTATACGCTTGTGGAAGGTTTTCGCTGTGTCAATGCGCATCTTGTGCGCTGACCGCAAAAACGATTCCGCAAACGTTACAATTATTGCATCAGTATTTGTGCATCGTGTTTCCCCACTGAGGGATGTGCAATTTGTAACTTTTTTACAATAACTTCAGAGTCTTTGGGCTTGATTCACTAAGACAAATAGCACGCCTTATCAAAGTTAACACGCCTTATCAGAGTAGCATAGCGAGTGCTACAAACCTATGCCTGCTAATTGGCAATCCACTTGTCCTGCCCTGAGCCCCTGCGGGTTCCTAGTGCTTGCTATGCTACTCTGATAAGGCATGTTCACTTTGATAAGGTGTGCTATTTATCTTAGTGAATCAAGCCCCTTGTTATGCTGGGCATACACAGCTCGATTTTTCCCGCTCGATCATTTTGCTGCTTGATTTCGCAGTCAATTCTCTTATTTTCCGCTCATTTTTCTTATCATTTTCCATTCACTCCAATCCGGAATTGAACGGCGAAACGATCGGGCGGGAGATCGGACACGTTGGAAATTACTGTATCTATCAACCCATCTTAATGGCTCAAAATCGAGCCGTGTATTCCCAGCATTAGACCTGTTTTAAGGTTTGTTTGTTTGTTTGTATGGTTTTTTACTTCACTTTTTCAAACCACTCTTTAAATTTGTTCAGCCACTTTAGCGAGCTTGTGTAGCATTCAATATTTAAAATCTGAATTTGCTAATCCCATGCAGTGTAAACTGCAGTGTAAACAATCCGTAATCACTGTGCGGTTAAACAAACTACAGTTCAGTAGCTGCCGACAATATTGTTGCTCAAGCAAAAAGTCCACAAAAACAAAGTCCAAAAATTGAGACTAAAACATCAGCTATACTGGGTCCTCCTCTCAATTACAATAGCCACTGTCCCCACACCCCAACCTGTGTTCACTCACCAGATCCTATGACCATAATAAATGGTTGTAAGCGCTCATGGTGAATCCTATCCTTGCACGAGCCCCATTGAAACCATATGGGCAAAGGATTCACCATAAGCACATAGATCATCAGTGGCGTCTGTGTGGCTGATATTGAGGTGAACTCCCTCCCACAGTGTGATGTCATGGCCATGATAGTTTCCTGCCTATGAACCTCATTGAACTGTGGGAGATAATGACTGTTGCCAACTGCCAAGCAAGCAGTATCTCCTTCTGTGTGTATGTATGTATATTTTATATACCGGTACATATCTAAAAAACCTAACCTTCCTATTACATTGTTAGCGGGCTTGGTTATAGATTGGGGCAGTCTGTGCTGTCTAGGGTTTTTTTTTTTATTCCTGCCAGCAGTTAAAGATGCTGTCCTGCAGGCTCATGGAGGATCAAACAACATGAACGAATTACACATTATTGTCAATCATTTCTTTATCAATTTTATTTTTTTACTTCTCACTTTGCAATGTCTTGATCCTCTATCATCTTACACTATATTATTCTATGTTTCTTGCAAAATCTGAAATAATAACTCCACAAGACCTCTGCTGCACAGCCATTGGAATGTGTCTGAACCCTGCTTGCAGAAACACCATACCGGACAATCAAAGGACCCTATAACAGACTCAGAGGACAGTAATGGGATTCAGACACAAAGACAAGGAATAAAAAAAGGAGAACTGGTTTGATCTGGCAGCACCTGCGTTTCTCATAGTTCACACTCAAGTTAACAGAAATGTTGGTGAGCTCCGCTTTGTAGAGCGGAGATCAGAGGAAACAGGTCACAACTTCTAATTAACTTGTGACAAAGAAAAGCCATCAACAAGTAAATTAGTAACTATGTTAGATATTCACTCAAACATAATGAGAAATGAACTAAATCCTGAGAAACCCCAAGCTGTTGAGGGACCAAGTCCTTGGAGAAGCCAACCCTGACGGGACTCAGAATTCAATAAGTCTTCTTCACAATTCTAGCAGGACAGATCTCAACGGTGAAAAAAATACGAAGGATTCACCTCTCCTGTGTCTAAGCTGCTCCACCACTTTGAATATTGGCGAGACACATTTTATGCACAGCTGAGCATAAGTACACAAATATTTCATACAATCCATCAAATCTAAAGATCTTCTCCGGGTACAAACTTTTTCTAGATCTATGAAAGCAATTGAGACCGGGGTCTTATATTCCAATTTTCAAATTTTAGTTCTGAATTTCTAAGACTGAATTCTAAATAGCAGCCATGTCAGTGTGAAGCAAAATTTGTTTCATTCAGTGGCTTAAAATAATAATCACCTTTTAATTTTTTAGAAAAATTAATTGTTATCAACATCGTTTCCTCAGCCATTTGGATTTATTAAACCTTGATGTGTAAAAAAAATACTTTTTTTATTAATACTTGTACTATGTACACACGTTTATCTTATCATGCCACATGTCAGTTCAGATACAATTTGAAACACATCTAGGGACAAAAGGAAGTAAACTTGTAGCAGTTTTACAAAAAGTTCCCGATAGATGACTACAAAGTCTGAATTAAACAAAAAAAGGCTATGCTGGATCCCACAAACACCTTATGCACATTATGACCGTCTCTAAAGTTGAACCTGAGAGATAGGGACCGGATAAACCTCCAGGCATACCATTAATCGAGAAAACTAACAAATGTTCAGTGTAATTGCACAAAGACAATGCGTTTCGTTGGTCTATCCCACTTCTTCAGGTCAATAAAGATAATTCAATAAGACTCAACCAACAATACCGCTCCTTTGAAAAACTGATTTTAAATTGTTTCATACATTTTTGGACAACTCCGACCAACAGCTATTCTCTTAAGTCGGTATTTGCAGAGCTGTCCTCCACAATGTTGCCCTGGCTCTGTCAGTCTGTGTAAGGTGGTGGGGGGAGGGGGGAGGCTGAAGTATACTGGAACCCCAAACATAACCCCGCAGTCTTCATGTACAGCAGCTATTAGGTTGAGAAGAATTTCTCCCTTTAGATCCTCCTAAGTGAAAAGTTGGCTTTTGGTTCTCAGCCAAGTGTCCTCCAGAGATATTACCGAGTTCATTCAAGATAAAAGTTTACTATAAAAACCGGATAGAGGAGTCAGCCCCGTCCCCCGCCCATCCATCTTCCTCCTCCAATATCCCCATAAGCCCCCTCTGATCTCCTGTACAGAGGCCGGCCTCTTATTTAGAAGCGCTGGAGGATTTGCGTCACCCTCTGTTGCAGCTGTTAAAGTATTACAGGTAAACCTGATTTCGATATTGCGGTTCTTTTTCCTGGATTTAGATCAAGAATTAAGAACATTCACCATCAAAACGAGGAAGGGGCGATGAAGCCAGATGTGACTGATTTATTTTAAACCCCGTCTTGTGGCCCTGTGTCTGTTGCAGTAATGCTCTGGCTTGCGGTGAGGAATTACACAATGGTTTGGTAAAAACCCACTTAAACAACCACCACTGCTATCATTTCCTAGACTGTTCGGGGTGATAATTCGCACCTTGTCACTTCATTTTGCCATAAAGTGTGAAGGGAGGTTTCCGGGCAATATAGAGAGCCTGTTTTCACATCAAACCAAGATCATATGCTAAAAGAGACACTATAGTCAGGGCCGGATTTACAACTCAGAGGCCCATAGGCACAGGCTATCTGGTGTCCTAAACTCCGCCCCTGAACACAGATCACACCCCATGTAAGAATATTCTGAAATCCCTTAATTATGTCACTAACTTTACTTAGAATCTTACACTCTAATCACGGTCTCATATCATCCTTAGTGACAGGAGACAAGGATTAGGGTGTAAGTGCCTGAGGTTAGTGACGTGAGGCAGGATTTAAACTGTAAGCTCCTGAAGTTAGTGATCTGAGGAGGGGGGCCGCCTCTCCCACATATGGCGCCTGTAGGCATGTGCCTACAGTGCCTTATGAAAAATCCAGCCCTGGCTAAAGTGATATATAGTGGAATGCAGTAATTATTCAGGATACCCACTTTTACAGTAACTTGCCTGGATTCAGCCTCAGATTCACTTCCTATAGCTTTATATTGCTGCATATCAGCATGTAGTCCCGCCCTCCCAGTGTGAAGGGAGGTAAAGAGACAATAAAGAGAACCTGTTTTCACGTCAAACGTCCAATTATGCGCAGAGATTAATATGCTTAAAGAGGCCCTGTAGTGACATATAGTAGAATGCAGCAAATTATTCAGGATACCCCCTTTTACGGTAACTTTTCTGGATTCAACATCAGAAACACTTTCTATAGCTTTATACTACTGTACATTGGCATTTAGCCCCACCCTCCCAGAGATGTTTAGCCTAGGCCGTATAGCTACGCGGAATACTCCTCCCAGTGCATTCTAGGAGACTAGGCATTATTTTTACTGGCTTCGGAGTTCTCAGAAACCACATTTTGCAGAGATGACCTAACAGGAGTACATTTCAGGACGTACATCAGCGTGAAGAAAGATTTTACAATGGCAAACACTGACTAGATAATTTATAAAAACTAATATTGTAAAAAATGTAAAAATGATTAATTACATTACTTTCACTACAGGTCCTCTTTAATGATGGTATATGAAGATGTTCATCGCACACAGCAGTTCCAGTGATTGCTGATCACTAGGTACTAATCCGAGAACAGCTTATGCGCTTTGGGTCCCACAGGAAAAAAGTGCTTTACAAATGTTTCGTTGCTGTTGTACATATCTTAGCATAGGGATGCAGCCAATAATGCCCATATATATATATACATACACGTCAAATACACTTCCTAACTGACCAGGAGCCCATGTTTGCATTGAGACGTTACCCCACTAATACATTAAAACGCATATATTCCAGAAAAACTCAGTCCTTTAAAAAAAAAAAAAAAGAGAGAAAACACACAAATGTGAAAGCAATAACAGTATTCCTTGAAACAAAAACACAAAACAGGTGCAACATATATTTAAAGATGCATATAAACGGTGTGAAAGGCCTTTTATTTGTTAGTCTGGTTAGATGTGGCCTGGATCCTACTGATAAACCTGAGGATAGGACTTCTAACATCGAAGCCATTGATCAGAAACAGCCATAGTCTGAATACCTCTTATACTGCCCCCTATATCCTCCCCTCCCCAATGGACTGTATTCCCAATGGACTGAGTACCCCTTATACTGCCCCCTATACCCTCCCTACCCCGATTGATGGTATACCCCATGGACTATATACCCCTTATACTGCCCCCCACCCTGATGGACTGTATACCCCTTATACCTCCCCTATTCCCACCCCCATGGACTGTATACCCCTTATACGGGAAAAGAGAGAGGAGATAGTGGAACAGGAGGGATATGATAGAGGAGAAGAAAGGGAGATAAAAGGAAGGGATAGGAGAGGAAAAAAAGACATGGGTAAAAAAAAGGAGGGGAATAATAGAAGAGAGGTAAGTAAAGGGAGAAAGAGTTGAGAGGGGATAAGGGGTGTTAAGGTGAAGATGGAAGAGGTAAGGGAAGAGGGGGAGGAGAAAGAGAAGGTGGTGGTGGATTGGGGGTATGGGAAGATGGGGACTGGGGGAGAGGAGGGGAAGAAAGGGGCGTATGGGAAGAGGGGGATGTCACTACCTGCCATCAACTTAGAGAAACATGATACCCTATGGACTGTATATAGGGGGTGATGGGATGATATAGATGGGGGTATAGGGAGTTATGGGATGATGTAGATTGGGGGGAGATAGTGGGTATGGGAAGAGAGGGAGGGGGTGTAAAGGGAGAGAGAAAAGGAAGGGAGACAGAGAAGAGAACAGGAGGGGTTTGGAATCAGCATTTGTAGCCACAGCTGCAGTGAATTTAGCTCTGTATAGAAAGCATAAACTGCCCATATCCTCTGCTTTCAGTCTGGATTACAGCTGGTCACTGGCAGCTACTGTATGTCTGCCTGTCTGCATATCTGCCATACTCCAGCTGCCTCTGCACAGAGCTCTGAGCAATGCATCCCCATACACCAGTCACTGCTGTACAGAGCAATGGATCCCCATACACCAGTCACTGCTGTACAGAGCTCTGAGCAATGCATCCCCATACAACAGTCACTGCTGTACAGAGCAATGGATCCCCATACAACAGTCACTGCTGTACAGAGCTCTGAGCAATGCATCCCCATACACCAGTCACTGCTGTACAGAGCAATGGATCCCCATACAACAGTCACTGCTGTACAGAGCAATGGATCCCCATACAACAGTCACTGCTGTACAGAGCTCTGAGCAATGCATCCCCATACAACAGTCACTGCTGTACAGAGCAATGGATCCCCATACAACAGTCACTGCTGTACAGAGCAATGGATCCCCATACAACAGTCACTGCTGTACAGAGCTCTGAGCAATGCATCCCCATACACCAGTCACTGCTGTACAGATCAATGCATCCCCATACACCAGTCACTGCTGTACAGAGCAATGCATCCCCATACACCAGTCACTGCTGTACAGAGCTCTGAGCAATGCATCCCCATACACCAGTCACTGCTGTACAGAGCAATGCATCCCCATACACCAGTCACTGCTGTACAGAGCAATGCATCCCCATACACCAGTCACTGCTGTACAGAGCTCTGAGCAATGCATCCCCATACACCAGTCACTGCTGTACAGAGCAATGCATCCCCATACACCAGTCACTGCTGTACAGAGCTCTGAGCAATGCATCTCCATACACCAGTCACTGCTGTACAGAGCAATGCATCCCCATACACCAGTCACTGCTGTACAGAGCAATGCATCCCTATACACCAGTCACTGCTGTACAGAGCTCTGAGCAATGCATCCCCATACACCAGTCACTGCTGTACAGAGCTCTGAGCAATGCATCCCCATACACCAGTCACTGCTGTACAGAGCAATGCATCCCCATACACCAGTCACTGCTGTACAGAGCTCTGAGCAATGGATCCCCATACACCAGTCACTGCTGTACAGAGCTCTGAGCAATGCATCCCCATACACCAGTCACTGCTGTACAGAGCAATGCATCCCCATACACCAGTCACTGCTGTACAGAGCTCTGAGCAATGGATCCCCATACACCAGTCACTGCTGTACAGAGCAATGCATCCCCATACACCAGTCACTGCTGTACAGAGCTCTGAGCAATGCATCCCCATACACCAGTCACTGCTGTACAGAGCAATGCATCCCCATACACCAGTCACTGCTGTACAGAGCTCTGAGCAATGCATCCCCATACACCAGTCACTGCTGTACAGAGCAATGCATCCCCATACACCAGTCACTGCTGTACAGAGCTCTGAGCAATGCATCCCCATACACCAGTCACTGCTGTACAGAGCAATGCATCCCCATACACCAGTCACTGCTGTACAGAGCAATGGATCCCCATACAACAGTCACTGCTGTACAGAGCAATGGATCCCCATACAACAGTCACTGCTGTACAGAGCTTTGAGCAATGGATCCCCATACAACAGTCACTGCTGTACAGAGCAATGGATCCCCATACAACAGTCACTGCTGTACAGAGCAATGGATCCCCATACAACAATCACTGCTGTACAGAGCAATGGATCCCCATACAACAGTCACTGCTGCACAGAGCTCTGAGCAATGCATCCCCATACACCAGTCACTGCTGTACAGAGCAATGCATCCCCATACACCAGTCACTGCTGTACAGAGCAATGGATCCCCATACACCAGTCACTGCTGCACAGAGCTCTGAGCAATGCATCCCCATACACCAGTCACTGCTGTACAGAGCAATGGATCCCCATACACCAGTCACTGCTGTACAGAGCTCTGAGCAATGGATCCCCATACACCAGTCACTGCTGTACAGAGCAATGGATCCCCATACACCAGTCACTGCTGCACAGAGCTCTGAGCAATGCATCCCCATACACCAGTCACTGCTGTACAGAGCAATGCATCCCCATACACCAGTCACTGCTGTACAGAGCTCTGAGCAATGCATCCCCATACACCAGTCACTGCTGTACAGAGCAATGGATCCCCATACACCAGTCACTGCTGTACAGAGCAATGCATCCCCATACACCAGTCACTGCTGTACAGAGCAATGCATCCCCATACACCAGTCACTGCTGTACAGAGCTCTGAGCAATGCATCCCCATACACCAGTCACTGCTGTACAGAGCAATGCATCCCCATACACCAGTCACTGCTGTACAGAGCAATGCATCCCCATACACCAGTCACTGCTGTACAGAGCTCTGAGCAATGCATCCCCATACAACAGTCACTGCTGTACAGAGCAATGGATCCCCATACAACAGTCACTGCTGTACAGAGCTCTGAGCATGGATCCCCATACAACAGTCACTGCTGTACAGAGCTCTGAGCAATGGATCCCCATACAACAGTCACTGCTGTACAGCAATCTGAGCAATAGATCCCCATACAACAGCCACTGCTGTACAGAGCAATGGATCCCCATACAACAGTCACTGCTGCACAGAGCTCTGAGCAATGGATCCCCATACAACAGTCACTGCTGTACAGAGCAATGGATCCCCACACAACAGTCACTGCTGTACAGAGCAATGGATCCCCATACAACAGTAACTGCTGTGGCCAACAAAAGGCTCCTACTGCAGTTAGTACATGAAAGATTGCAGTGAAATAAGCCTTTATATAAATATAATCCACTTCCTGTTATGTTTGATAATCCAGACCAGTCCATTGGACATTCTGTACCAGGGAACTGAGAATATTTCAAACTCAGTTAATGTCATGGAAGACAACTGACAGAGTACCTACAGACAGCTAGTGATAGGATGTTACCACAGATACAGCATTACCCGGTTTCAATGGCAACCACATCAACCTGAAATATTTAAACTTTTTCAAACAGGCATAGTGGAGTCATTAGGGACATGACAAGTAAAACAAGAAACTATGGAGGCAGATTTATCAAAACCAACATCAGGAAAACTGGAGCAAAACTAGCAAAAAAGTCAAGAGGATGGTGAGATCCAGGATTCTGATTGGTTGATTGGAGCAGCTGCAATTTGCCTAGCACTGGTTCTGATAACGTCACCCCTCTGCTGCTTATAAAAAAAAGGCACTGTGTTGCTGTAGAAAATGCCATTGGTCAGAACAAGGTGTACAGGGGGAATTACCCTTCAAGAAATTTAGAGAAATTCATTCATTATTTGGGGCAGATTCAGCTTTATATTTAATGGGATAGAGCCGAGGAGTGAAAACTTAAAGAAAAGTGCAAGACGGACAGAATCATGCAGTGCATGCTGGGACCTGCAGTCCTACAGATTAGAGGAATATACATCAAATCTCCAGCAATACAACGACCTGTGTATATTTCTAACACAGACAAGAACCCACCAGAGCCTGATTATAGCTGTGAGCTGCTGTTCTCTCCCAGCACAGTCACACAGGAGATGATCAGTGCTGGACAGGAGTCTATAGAGAGAACAGGTTCACTTCATCACAAGTTATCACATCAGGCGCTCAGCAAATTCTCACCAGCAGTGGTGCCAGTCACTCACCTTCTGTGCTCTGCTCTCATAGTGCCGGCTGCTGCATGCTCCCTGCATTCATCATTACAGCTCCTCTCTGAGCCACAAGCCTTCACTGGAGAAATATTAATCTCTCCACCCTCTGCTAGAGCCAGAAATCTCTCCACCCCCTCTGCAAATCCATGTGCCCTCTGCAACTAACTATCCCTCTCCCTCAATACTACACCTACCTGTCCTCCCTCCAACCCTCTCTGCAAATCCATGTGCCCTCCGTAACTAACTATCCCTCTCCCTCAATACTACACCTACCTGTCCTCCCTACACCCCTCTCTGCAAATCCATGTGCCCTCTGCAACTAACTATCCCTCTCCCTCAATACTACACCTACCTGTCCTCCCTCCACCCCTCTCTGCAAATCCATGTGCCCTCTGCAACTAACTATCCCTCTCCCTCAATACTACACCTACCTGCCCCCCACCCCCACCCCTCTCTACAAATCCATGTGCCCTCTGCAAGTAACTATCCCTCTCCCTCAATACTACACCTACCTGTCCTCCCTCCACCCCTCTCTGCAAATCCATGTGCCCTCTGCAACTAACTATCCCTCTCCCTCAATACCACACCTACCTGCCCCCCCCCCCCACCCCTCTCTACAAATCCATGTGCCCTCTGTAACTAACTATCCCTCTCCCTCAATACTACACCTACCTGTCCTCCCTCCACCCCTCTCTGCAAATCCATGTGCCCTCTGTAACTAACTATCCCTCTCCCTCAATACTACACCTACCTGTCCTCCCTCCACCCCTCTCTGCAAATCCATGTGCCCTCTGTAACTAACTATCCCTCTCCCTCAATACTACACCTACCTGTCCTCCCTCCACCTTTCTCTGCAAATCCATGTGCCCTCTGCAACTAACTATCCCTCTCCCTCAATACTACACCTACCTGTCATCCCTGCACCCTTCTCTGCAAATCCATGTGCCCTCTGCAACTAACTATCCCTCTCCCTCAATACTACACCTACCTGTCCTCCCCCAACCCCTCTCTGCAAATCCATGTGCCCTCTGCAACTAACTATCCCTCTCCCTCAATACTACACCTACCTGTCCTCCCTCCACCCCTCTCTGCAAATCCATGTGCCCTCTGCAACTAACTATCCATCTCCCTCAATACTACACCTACCTGTCCTCCCTCCACCCCTCCCTCCACCCCTCTCTGCAAATCCATGTGCCCTCTGCAACTAACTATCCCTCTCCCTCAATACTACACCTACCTGTCCTCCCCCCACCCCTCTCTGCAAATCCATGTGCCCTCTGTAACTAACTATCCCTCTCCCTCAATACTACACCTACCTGTCCTCCCCCCACCCCTCTCTGCAAATCAATGTGCCCTCTGCAACTAACTATCCCTCTCCCTCAATACTACACCTACCTGTCCTCCCCCCACCCCTCTCTGCAAATCCATGTGCCCTCTGTAACTGACTATCCCTCTCCCTCAATACTACACCTACCTGTCCTCCCCCCACCCCTCTCTGCAAATTCATGTGCCCTCTGCAACTAACTATCCCTCTCCCTCAATACTACACCTACCTGTCCTCCCTCCACCCCTCTCTACATACCCATGTGCCCTCTGCAAGTAAGTATTCCTCTCCCTCAATACTACACCTATCTGTCCTCCCTCCACCCTTCTCTACAAATCCATGTGCCCTCTGCAACTAACTATCCCTCTCCCTCAATATTACACCTACCTGTCCTCCCTCCACCCCTCTCTGCAAATCCATGTGCCCTCTGTAACTAACTATCCCTCTCCCTCAATACTACACCTACATGTCCTCCCTCCACCCCTCTCTGCAAATGCATGTGCCCTCTGCAACTAACTATCCCTCTCCCTCAATACTACACCTACCTGTCCTCCCTCCACCCCTCTCTGCAAATCCATGTGCCCTCCGTAACTAACTATCCCTCTCCCTCAATACTACACCTACCTGTCCTCCCCCCACCCCTCTCTGCAAATCCATGTGCCCTCTGCAACTAACTATCCCTCTCCCTCAATATTACACCTACCTGTCCTCCCTCCACCCCTCTCTGCAAATCCATGTGCCCTCTGTAACTAACTATCCCTCTCCCTCAATACTACACCTACATGTCCTCCCTCCACCCCTCTCTGCAAATGCATGTGCCCTCTGCAACTAACTATCCCTCTCCCTCAATACTACACCTACCTGTCCTCCCTCCACCCCTCTCTGCAAATCCATGTGCCCTCCGTAACTAACTATCCCTCTCCCTCAATACTACACCTACCTGTCCTCCCCCCACCCCTCTCTGCAAATCCATGTGCCCTCTGTAACTAACTATCCCTCTCCCTCAATACTACACCTACTTGCCCTCCCCCCACCCCTCTCTGCAAATCCATGCGCCCTCTGCAACTAACTATCCCTCTCCCTTAATACTACACCTACCTGTCCTCCCTCCACCCCTCTCTGCAAATCCATGTGCCCTCTGCAACTAACTATCCCTCTCCCTCAATACTACACCTACCTGTCCTCCCTCCACCCTTCTCTGCAAATTCATGTGCCCTCTGCAACTAACTATCCCTCTCCCTCAATACTACACCTACCTGTCCTCCCTCCACCCCTCTCTACAAATCCATGTGCCCTCTGTAACTAACTATCCCTCTCCCTCAATACTACACCTACCTGTCCTCCCTCCCCCCCCCCCCCCCTCTCTACATACCCATGTGCCCTCTGCAACTAACTATCCCTCTCCCTCAATACTATACCTACCTGTCCTCCCTCCATCCCTCTCTACAAATCCATGTGCCCTCTGCAACTAACTATCCCTCTCCCTCAATACTACACCTACCTGTCCTCCCTCCACCCCTCTCTGCAAATCCATGTGCCCTCCGTAACTAACTATCCCTCTCCCTCACTACTACACCTACCTGTCCTCCCCCCACCCCTCTCTGCAAATCCATGTGCCCTCTGCAACTAACTATCCCTCTCCCTCAACACTACACCTACCTGTCCTCCTTCCACCCTTCTCTGCAAATCCATGTGCCCTCTGCAACTAACTATCCCTCTCTCTTAATACTACACCTACCTGTCCTCCCTCCACCCCTCTCTGCAAATCCATGTGCCCTCTGTAACTAACTATCCCTCTCCCTCAATACTACACCTACCTGTCCTCCCTCCACCCTTCTCTGCAAATCCATGTGCCCTCTGTAACTAACTATCCCTCTCCCTCAATACTACACCTACCTGTCCTCCCCCAACCCCTCTCTGCAAATCCATGTGCCCTCTGCAACTAACTATCCCTCTCCCTCAATATTACACCTATCTGTCCTCCCTCCACCCTTCTCTGCAAATCCACATGCCCTCTGCAACTAACTATCCCTCTCCCTCAATACTACACCTACCTGTCCTCCCTCCACCCCTCTCTGCAAATCAATGTGCCCTCTGCAAGTAACTATCCCTCTCCCTCAATACTACACCTACCTGTCCTCCCTCCACCCTTCTCTACAAATCCATGTGCCCTCTGCAACTAACTATCCCTCTCCCTCAATACTACACCTACCTGTCCTCCCTCCACCCCTCTCTGCAAATCAATGTGGCCTCTGTAACTAACTATCCCTCTCCCTCAATACTACACCTACCTGTCCTCCCCCCACCCCTCTCTGCAAATCAATGTGCCCTCTGCAAGTAACTATCCCTCTCCCTCAATACCACACCTACCTGTCCTCCCCCCACCCCTCTCTGCAAATCCATGTGCCCTCTGCAACTAACTATCCCTCTCTCCATACACCCCCCCAGTACTACACCTACCTGTCCTCTCTCCATACACCTCTCCACTCCTCCCCACCTACTTGTCCTCTCTCCATACACCTCTCCACTCCTCCCCAACTACCTGTCCTCTCTCCATAAACTCCTCCACTCCTTTCTACAAATCCATGTGCCCTCTGCAAGTAACTATCCCTTCTCCCTCAATACTACACCTACCTGTCCTCCCTCCATATACCTCTCCACTATAATACTACGTTTAGGCAGACAGTTTTTTTTTACGTGAACAAAGGACCACAATTGTGAAAAATTGTAACATCTAAAATGCATACATAGAAAATGTAATCATTTCTCCCAGAGTAAAATGCACTATTAATTACTTGTTTGCTATGTTGCTGTATCTAGGTAGTAAAAAGCTGACAGATCTGACAGATTTTAGACTAGTCCATCACCTCGTGGGGGATTCTCAGTATTGCCTTTATTCTTTACAAAAGCCCTCCCTGGAAAAGATTTATACAAAAATGTCAGCCAGCTTCCTAACTCATGTGCACACTAGTTTGGCAGTTAGAATGAGCAACTGCACTTCAGTCACTACTTTTATAAAGAAATAACTGAGAATCCCCCATGAGGAGATGAACTTGTCCAACACCTGACAGATATGTCAGATTTTCAGTATGTGCTGTAAATGACAACAACATTGGAGAAAGCTCATTTTTACTGCATTTTTCTCTGTGTGAATTGTACATTTTTATGTAAGCTTTTAAATGTTACATTTTTTTGTGATAGTTGTATTTTAGTGAACATTATTTTACACCAATTATGCATGTAAAGTTTTATTTAAAAAACACAATGATTTCGCAAAACTAAAACAAAAACTGCTTGCTCCTCCAGTATATTCAACTGCTACCTACTCACGCCAAGTCAGACTGAAACCCTCCCCTTAGTCACAAAAGCATGAATGAGAAAGTGTGGATAGGTGAGGAGAAAATGAGGATCTAAGAATTGTAAATAAACAGTATTTAAAATAAATAGGAACTGTAGTCAAAATAACATAATGAATAAAATTGTGTTTTTTTTACTACAATATCCATTTATAAATTAGTCAGTGTTTGTCCATTGTAAAGTCTTTCCTCTTCCTGATTTACTTTCAGAAACAGGCCCAGATTTACATCACAGGAGCCTATAGGCACAGATGTTCTGGCACCCTAGAATTCACTCTCCATGAAGGAGGCACACAGGGGGACTGAAGGAGGCACACAGGGGGACTGAAGGAGCCACACAGGGGGACTGAAGGAGGCACACAGGGGGACTGAAGGAGGCACACAGGGGGACTGAAGGAGGCACACAGGGGGACTGAAGGAGGCACAATGGGGGACAGAAGGAGGCACAAAGGGGGACAGAAGTAGGCACAAAGGGGCAGAAGGAGGCACAGGAAGTAGGGGGCACAAAGGGGAACAGAAGGATGCACAAAGGAGGACATAAGGAGGCACACGAGTGACAGAAGAAGGCAGAGGGGGATGTAAGGAGGCACAGGGAGACGGAAGGAGGCACAAATGGGCACAGAAGGGGGGACAGAGGAAGGTGCAGGGGACAGAGGTGGCACATGGGGACTGATGAGGCACAAAAGGAAACAGAAGGAGGCACATGAGGACAGAAGGAGGCAGAGTGGGACTGAAGAAGGAACAAAGGGGCAAAGGTAGCACAGGGGGACAAAGAAAGGCACAAGGGGACAGAAGGAGGCATAGGTGGCACAGGGGGACTGAAGGAGGCACATGGAGACAGAAGGAGGCACAAAGGGAGACATGAGGCATAAAGGGAGAAAGAAGGACAAACAGGGGGTCAGACATGGCACAAGGGACTGAAGGTGGCACAAGGAGACAGAAGGAGGCACAAATGGGGAAAAAGGAAATGCAAGGCACAGAGGGACACAGTAGCAGCTGCCTGCAACTTACACTAAACAAATGCAGCAGAAGCAAGTAATAGAACACCCATGGGGGAGTGACTTAGTCAGGGGTTGTGACTTAATCCAGGGGCGTGGCTTAATCCAACAACATGGCGCCCCCAGGACCAATGGCACTCCAGCCAATGGCCTGTACTGCCTATGCCTAGAGGCTCCCCTGGTTACGGTTCCTCTTTAATTCATAAAAAAGTTCTGTTTACATGTGCATGAAATGCTTCCAAACCCAAGGGGGGGGGGGGGGGGGGGGGAGCGGGGGGCTCTAGTGTATTTCAAGGCGACACTCCCTCCAACCCCCCCTCCTTCACCAAGGGGTGATCAGAGAACAGGGAGGGCTGAATGCTAGGACACAAAGGGATGGACACAACTCCCACAAGTCTAAAGTGTAGTTCAAAGTGTCCACCTGCAGAACATACAAGCCCCGGGGAGAAGACGTGGAGAGCAAGTCTTTGTTTTCCAGGAACGGGGGAGAGAATCATGACACGGCCAGATAATGGTTTATCTTCTGTCGGAAATTAAACAATAGTAAGAAATATGCGAAAGCTGCGCTTTATTACTTCTTCCACTTCGGTAAGAGGACCTGTGATATAAACAAATATTTCAAGGGTCTCCATGTAAGGGAAAGGAATCTGCAGGCACACGCCGCTTTCAAACAAGAAATACTATTTATTAAACACGACTTTAAGACGTGTGCTTAGATAATTCTGCACAGCACACAGATTGTCAGAGGAATTACTGGCCAAATCTTCTGTGCAGAGAGAGGCAGGAGACACTCGCAGCTCCTATCTTCTGCAGAGTGAGGCAAGAGGCACTCACAGCTCCGATCTTCTGCAGAGAGAGGCAGGAGGCACTCGCAGCTCCTATCTTCTGCAGAGTGAGGCAGGAGACACTCACATCTCCGATCTTCTGCAGAGTGAAGCAGGAGGCACTCACAGCTCTTATCTTCTGCAGAGAGAGGCAGGAGGCACTTACAGCTCCTATCTTCTGCAGAGAGAGGCAGGAGGCACGCACAGCTCCTATCTTCTGCAGAGTGCGGCAGGAGGCACTCACAGCTCTTATCTTCTGCAGAGTGAGGCAGGAGGCACTCACAGCTCTTATCTTCTGCAGAGTGAGGCAGGAGACACTCACATCTCCGATCTTCTGCAGAGTGAGGCAGGAGGCACTCACAGCTCTTATCTTCTGCAGAGTGAGGCAGGAGGCACTCACAGCTCTTATCTTCTGCAGAGTGAGGCAGGAGGCACTCACAGCTCTTATCTTCTGCAGAGTGAGGCAGGAGACACTCACATCTCCGATCTTCTGCAGAGTGAGGCAGGAGGCACTCACAGCTCCTATCTTCTGCAGAGTGAGGCAAGAGGCACTCACAGCTCCGATCTTCTGCAGAGTGAGGAAAGAGGCACTCACAGCTCCGATCTTCTGCAGAGAGAGGCAGGAGGCACTCACAGCTCTTATCTTCTGCAGAGTGAGGCAAGAGGCACTCACAGCTCCGATCTTCTGCAGAGAGAGGCAGGAGGCACTCACAGCTCCGATCTTCTGCAGAGAGAGGCAGGAGGCACTCACAGCGCCTATCTTCTGCAGAGAGAGGCAGGAGGCACTCACAGCTCCGATCTTCTGCAGAGAGAGGCAAGAGGCACTCACAGCTCCTATCTTCTGCAGGGAGAGGCAGGAGGCACTCACAGCTCCTATCTTCTGCAGAGAGAGAAAAGAGGCACTCACAGCCCTGATCTTCTGCAGAGGCAGGAGGCACTCACAGCTCCTATCTTCTGCAGAGAGAGGCAGGAGGCACTCACAGCTCCGATCTTCTGCAGAGAGAGGCAGGAGGCACTCACAGCTCCGATCTTCTGCAGAGGCAGGAGGCACTCACAGCTCCAATCTTCTGCAGGGAGAGGCAGGAGGCACTCACAGCTCATATCTTCTGAAGATAGAGGCAGGAGGCACTCACAGCTCATATCTTCTGCAGAGAGAGGCAGGAGGCACTCACAGCTCATATCTTCTGCAGGGAGATGCAGGAGGCACTCACAGCTCCTATCTTCTGCAGAGAGAGGCAGGAGGCACTCACAGCCCTGATCTTCTGCAGAGAGGCAGGAGGCACTCACAGCTCCTATCTTATGCAGAGAGAGGCAGGAGGCACTCACAGCTCCGATCTTCTGCAGAGAGAGGCAGGAGGCATTCACAGCTCCGATCTTCTGCAGAGAGAGGCAGGAGGCACTCACAGCTCTGATCTTCTGCAGAGGCAGGAGGCACTCACAGCTCTAATCTTCGGCAGGGAGAGGCAGGAGACACTCACAGCTCCTGTCTTCTGCAGGGAGAGGCAGGAGGCACTCACAGCTCATATCTTCTGCAGGGAGGCACTCACAGCTCCTATCTTCTGCAGAGTGAGGCAAGAGGCACTCACAGCTCCGATCTTCTGCAGAGAGAGGCAGGAGGCACTCACAGCTCCAATCTTCTGCAGAGAGAGGCAGGGGGCACTCACAGCTCCTATCTTCTGCAGGGAGAGGCAGGAGGCACTCACAGATCCTATCTTCTGCAGAGAGAGGCAGAAGGCACTCACAGCTCCGATCTTCTGCAGAGAGAGAAAGGAGGCACTCACAGCCCTGATCTTCTGCAGAGAGGCAGGAGGCACTCACGGCTCCTATCTAATGCAGAGAGAGGCAGGAGGCACTCACAGCTCCTATCGTCTGCAGAGAGAGACAGGAGGCAGCTCACAGCCCTGATCTTCTGCAGAGAGGCAGGAGGCACTCACAGCTCCTATCTTATGCAGAGAGAGGCAGGATGCACTCACAGCTCCTATCTTCTGCAGAGAGAGGCAGAAGGCACTCACAGCTCCGATCTTCTGCAGAGAGAGGCAGGAGGCACTCACAGCTCCGATCTTCTGCAGAGAGAGGCAGGAGGCACACACAGCTCCGATCTTCTGCAGAGGCAGGACAGGAGGCAGCTCACAGCTCCAATCTTCTGCAGAGAGAGGCAGGAGGCACTCACAGCTCATATCTTCTGCAAAGAGAGGCAGGAGGAACTCACAGCTCCCGTCTTCTGCAGAGAGAGGCAGGAGGCACTCACAGCTCATATCTTCTGCAGGGAGAGGCAGGAGGCACTCACAGCTCATATCTTCTGCAGGGAGAGGCAGGAGGCACTCACAGCTCATATCTTCTGCAGAGTGAGGCAGGAGGCACTCACAGCTCCTATCTTCTGCAGGGAGAGGCAGGAGGCAATCACAGCCCATATCTTCTGCAGAGAGAGGCAGGAGGCACTCGCAGCTCCTATCTTCTGCAGGGAGAGGCAGGAGGCACTCACAGCTCCTATCTTCTGCAGAGGCATGAGGCACTTACAGCTCCTATCTTCTGCGGAGAGAGGCATGCAGGAGGCACTCACAGCTCCTATCTTCTGCAGAGAGAGGCAAGAGGCAACTCACAGCTCCTATCTTCTGCAGAGAGAGGCAGGAGGCACTCACAGCTCCTATCTTCTGCAGAGAGAGGCAGGAGGCAATCACAGCCCATATCTTCTGCAGAGAGAGGCAGGAGGCACTCACAGCCCATATCTTCTGCAGAGAGAGGCAAGAGGCACTCACAGCTTCTATCTTCTGCAGAGAGAGGCAGGAGGCACTCACAGCTCCTATCTTCTGCAGGGAGAGGCAGGAGACACTCACAGCTCCTATCTTCTGCAGGGAGAGGCAGAAGGCACTCACAGCTCCTATCTTCTGCAGGGAGAGGCAGGAGGCACTCACAGCTCATATCTTCTGCAGAGTGAGGCAGGAGGCACTCACAGCTCCTATCTTCTGCAGGGAGAGGCAGGAGACACTCACAGCTCCTATCTTCTGCAGGGAGAGGCAGGAGGCACTCACAGCTCCTATCTTCTGCAGGGAGAGGCAGGAGGCACTCACAGCTCATATCTTCTGCAGAGAGAGGCAGGAGGCACTCACAGCTCCTATCTTCTGCAGGGAGAGGCAGGAGACACTCACAGCTCCTATCTTCTGCAGGGAGAGGCAGGAGGCACTCACAGCTCCTATCTTCTGCAGGGAGAGGCAAGAGGCACTCACAGCTCATATCTTCTGTACAGAGAGGCAGGAGGCACTCACAGCTCCTATCTTCTGCAGGGAGAGGCAGGAGGCACTCACAGCTCCCACCCTCAGACAATGTTTTATGCTACACTTTCATGTCAGGCTCTCACAGCAGTCCCAAGCATCTCACAAAGTGAAATCTCTGAATTCGGGCAGGCTGGTCAAACAGAACGCTGACAGTGTGACCCCTGCGCTCTCCCACCCCGGAGACCCCTTGTTAATAATCTCCTGACTATGTCAATAATACAATGTTTCCCCAGCATCCTCTCTGTGCAAATTGGAAACATGTCCGCAGCCTGGAATTCCATGTAGCGGAGCATGGAGCTGGTGTGTCATAATTCTAGCAGCATTTCTGTAGCGTGCTCACATCCTCCCCCCCATGTGCTTTTGTTATAAATCTGACAGAGATTGGTTAAAAGTTGAATAATGTGCTAAAAAAAAACCCTTCTACACATTCCTGACTCTCCTCTGATTGGCATTCGTTTGTAAATTGTAAAAAAAAAAATCAATAAATCTCAAAGCTTGTCAATACCATATAATAGCTCTGAGAAAGGTTTTCTGATTCATGCTTTAAAGGAAACCTGAAATGAGAAGTGTATGGAGGCTGCCGTATTTATTTTCTTTTAAACAATGCCAGTTGCCTGGCAGCCCAGTGGGTCTATTCGGCTGCAGTAGTGTCTGAATCACTACAGAAACAGTTCAGGGTCTATGGCTAAAGGTATTAGAGACAGAGGATCAGCAGGACAGCCAGTCAACTGGTATTGCTTAAAAGGAAATAAATATGGCAGCCTCCATATCCCTCTCGCTTCAGTTGTCCTTTAAATCTCTAAGTGTTGTACACAGACACAGGAAGTTGGTGCCTGAATTTGCCTACACCAGTGTACGTGAGAATGACTTTTGGTTCACCTGGGCTTTCAGTGTAAATGAAACAACGTATGGTATTAAAGATAAAGAAAATGAATGTACAGCTTCATGAAGCCCGTTGTGTAGGCTAGACTGCACTGGTATCTCTATAAATGACCTAAAGTATGGTGACCCCATTAAAAGACCACGAGGCTGCTAAGAGCTGCAATCACCTTGACATTCCAGTCACCTGGGTTAATATTTAAAGTGACTGAAGTTAAATAGTAAAGAGCTGAGAGGTATGAGAAGTCACTTTATTTTGTGTTATGTCTGCCCCCCCCCCCCCCCCGCCACCACTCTCCGGAGTCCCTGATTGACAAGGAAACAGCAAATCAAGAATTTACAGGGCTTCGTCCAATAAACAGATTGTTGTTTTTTCACATCACTGGGTGTATGCTTAGTAAAGCATGAGCGCCCCCTTCTGTCCTGATTTCACAATACTAAAAAGCCATAGTAAATAAAGTCTAACTACATTATATGATCCAAGCAAAATCGGTATGGCTGTCCGCTCAGAGGGAAATAAAAACCCAGATTAAGACTATAAAGAAAGTTTAATACATTTTTATCTGGGGAAAAAAAAACTTTTTATAGATACCTGGGGCTTCCCCCAGCCCCATATGCTCGGATCGCTCCCATGCCGCCGTCCTCCTCTGCCCGCAGTTCCGATACCGGGTCCCCGCACTTCCGTCAGTTGGAGCCAGTCTTTGCGTATCTCTCCAGCAGCCGCTGGAGAGTTACGTAGAGGGTGTACGTCTCCTGCATAGACTGGCCCGACTGGCTGAAGTGATGTGTCCCGGTATCAGAGCTGCGGGAAGACTGAGGACAGCAGCGTGGGAGCGATCTGCGCTGGAGGAAGCGCCAGGAATGTATTAAACTTTTTTTCCCCAGCTCTGAGTCTCTTTAAGCATTAAAAAAATTTAACATTACAAGCATACTAACCACTTCACCTTCCCTAAAAAATCCAGAGCAATTTCCACATTTCAGCACTGCTTCCATTCATTCAACAATAACTTTATCACTTCCTATCATACCTAAATGATCTATACATTGTTTTTTTTCTAACAGATTAGGCTTTTTTTGGCTGTTACTTTTTGCTAAGAATTGTTTTATTTTGTATGCATTTTAAAGGTAAAAAGAAAAAAATCATTATTTCTCAGATTTCAGCCATTATAGTTTTAAAATAAATCATGTTACTGAAGATAAAACCCACACATTTGATTTGCCCATTTCTCCTGGTTATTACATTTAAATTGTGTCCATAGTACAATGTATGGTAACAATATTTTACTTGGAAATAAAGTTTTTTTTTCCATTTTGTGTTTTTAGTTTTCTAATTGTACATTATCAATAATTACAAACTTTTATTTGTTAAAATAATATTAATACACCCTCATGGCATACATATTCAAAAAGCTCAGTCCCTAAGGTAACAATTTATGTTTTGTCTTGGGGAGGAGGCAGTAGGGGTTAATGAACATATTATAGGTATAGTAAATGTATTTTGTAATTTTTTTTGTCTCCACTTGATGTCCCCACACTCCTGTCTACTTAGAACACTTGGAACACTTGATAACAACATTCTAAGTTAGCAGGAAGGGACAGTTTGTTCTGTTTACAATTAATAATCACTGTTACTGGCTGGAACAGTGATCATTCATTATATACTTTGGTTGGCTTTGGGAACACATGTTCCCATTTCACCAATCTGTGCACCGCTGTGTGACATCGTGTGACATCGGCAGCCCACGCATGCCGTTCATAAAAACACAGAGACAAGTACTACGTCCCTGGGAATTAAAGTGAAGTTTTCAGGGATGAAGATACTCGTTACAGATACTAACTGGTTAATTTAGAAACATGAAATATTGCAACACTTCCATGTATTGCTGTTCTTCAAGTACCGCTTTCAAGATATAATCTGTGAACGGAAGAGAAGAGTCGTCTTCCTTGTAATGCAGATAGATGCCCTGGAGGTACCGTAATTGTAAAACACCTGATCTGCATGCTTGTTCAGGGTCTATGGTTAAAAGTATTAGAGGCAGAGCATCAGCAGGACAACCAGGCAATGTGCATTGTTTAAAAGGAAATAAATATGTCAGCCTCCATATGCCTCTCACTTCAAGTGGGCTTTAAAGTGCACCTGAAGGAAAATAAATTGCCTTAGGAGGGGGAAGCCTCTGGATCCTAGAGGGTCTTCCCCTGTCCTCCTCCACTGGCACATTCCAGCTCTGGGAACCCTGAAAAGCCGCTTGCCGATGGCTCCCGCATGAGAACTAGAATGGACACAGGTCCCGGCGGAAAAAGCCAAGCTGGATTGGGCCCCTGCTACTGTGCATGTGTGAGCTGTCTGCGCCTGCGCAGTAGAACTGATCCGATTGGGCTCTGCTCTTTTCCGTGGAGCCATGACGGGTCCATGCTACCGTGCAGGTGCAGTGCTGTAATACCCGCTTGCAATCGGCCTGGTGGAAAAAGAGGCAAGTATAGATTTTTTCTCCAAAATAAACTCACAGGTTTAAGAACACCTTTAGCCTTGAGGATAACAGCACTGGCTCCCCCGACTAGTGCCAACAAGCACAGGCGCAGCAGCACACAGCAATGTTTACCTTCAGGGATCCAGCGCAGACACAGTAGCGGACTTCCGATGGGCTCTGGCAGAAATAGCCAAGCCTGATCAGTTCCACTCTACAGCACAGTACAGCGGACCCAATGGGGCTCAGCTATGTCCACCGAAGCTCTATCGGAAAGCTTTTACTGCGCATGCGCTGGAGCCCAAAAGGTAAATATTACCGCGCGTGGAGTTCGGGGGTTGTCAGCACTGGATCCAGGAAGCTGAGGACAGGGGAAGGCTTATTAGGACCCAAAGGCTTCCCCCTCCCGAGGTAAGTACCCCCTAGGGGATGTTTTTTTCATTACAAATTCCCTTTAAAGCTGAATAGTGTTGCTATAGCTCACAGACCTGTCAAGGTAGATAAAGGTATATTTCCTTCTTGCTTGGACTTGGGCTTGAAGGACTCATTACTCCTAAAAGATGGACAAAAGCTAGACCTTCCATTATCTCAGAGGAAACAGTTTATTCGGCACTTTGCGGGATTCTTGTTTAATTATTCTGGCAATGTGTATAAACAGGCCGGACACATGGAAGTGATCATTTATCTGAACATGTGTGAGCGGCAGGAAACAAACTCTGATACTTTATCACTAAACTGCTACAAGATGAGCAGGAACAATACCGGCTCCGCTGACCCCTGAAATTGTATTCCGAGAGAACAGCGGCCACTTTGATGTGTGAGATGTGAGGAGAGATGTTCAGAAAGAAAGAGGGAGGGAGCAGCAGATTCCAGGCTGCGCACCCCACACACCATCTAATTTATTACCACCGCCAGGAGCCCCCACCCCAAAGCCTCTCCCACTCTCTGCTGCACATATGGGGAGCACTGTACACTCTATACATCTCTTCCTGTACGTACCCCAAAGTCTCCCCTCCTCTCTGCAGCACATATAGGGATCAATGTACACTCTATACACCTCTTCCTGTACTTACCCCAATGCCTCTCCCCTCTCTGCAGCACATATAGGGATCAATGTACACTCTATAAACCTCTTCCTGTACTTACCCCAATGCCTGTCCCCTCTCTGCAGCACATATGGGGAGCACTGTACACTCTATACACCTCTTCCTGTATTTACCCCAATGCCTCTCCCCTCTCTGCAGCACATATACGGAGCACTGTACACTCTATACACCTCTTCCTGTACTTACCCCAATGCCTCTGCCCTCTCTGCAGCACATATAGGGAGCACTGTACACTCTATACACCTCTTCCTGTACTTACCCCAATGCCTCTCCCCTCTTTGCAGCACATATACGGAGCACTGTACACTCTATACACCTCTTCCCGTACTTACCCCAATGCCTCTCCCCTCTCTGCAGCACATATACGGAGCACTGTACACTCTATACACCTCTTCCTGTATTTACCCCAATGCCTCTCCCCTCTCTGCAGCACATATACGGAGCACTGTACACTCTATACACCTCTTCCTGTACTTACCCCAATGCCTCTCCCCTCTCTGCAGCACATATACGGAGCACTGTACACTCTATACACCTCTTCCCGTACTTACCCCAATGCCTCTCCCCTCTCTGCAGCACTTATAGGGAGCACTGTACACTCTTTGGGGTGTGGTGGACCCACCTGGCATGTTTAAAAAACAATGCCTGACTCCTATTGTTATTTTCCACCACAGGCTGCATAACGTTTCTCCAACTCACCCCTCCCCCTCACCTCTCCATAGAGCAGAACATCCTAAAGGCTGTGCAGCATGTTTGTAAAGTAAAATCCTACATGAACTTAGAAGGATTATTTTGGACTGCCAGCACTGCTTGCTAGTGGAACAGGAGACAGAAGGATGCAGCATGAGTGGTGGGGAGGGACAGAGATCCTGTTAGAGGAATGTGGTGGTCTCAGGGGTCAGGATGGGCGTTGTGCAGGTGGAAGTGTGGGAGGCAGAGATGAGGTCTGCTGTGACACTGACATAGCATGTCTGTGAGGAGGGAAATGATTGTGTGATTCACACACAGAAATGTGTCAGGGGGAGGTTGTGATCGGAGAGAGATGATTTCTCATTCACTCAGCTACAAGCATGTAGATCACGTGATCAGTTTCCTATGACTGTATATTTTGAGGTTAGAGAGAGGTCAGCACTACAGCCAAGAAACACTCCAGGAGGAGGTCAGCAATGGCAGCCTCCATTTTTGTGTCCTGAGGTCGTTTGCCCTGGGGATCACCACAGCAGCCACTATGGGTCCCGTAGCTGAAAGGGGGCCTGTAAATGTGTGGCCAACAGCTATACAGTGGTCCACTGACTCAAAATATTGCAGCCAGAAGATCAGCATGGCAGCCTCCCTTTTCTTCCAACAAATCCACTTTAAAATGTAAAGGACAACTCAAGTGAGAGGTATATGGAGGCTGCCATATTGGTTTTCTTTTAAGTAATACCTGTTGCCTGGCAGACCTGCTGATCTATTTAGCTGCAGTAGTGTCTGAATCACACCAGAAACAAGCATGCAGATGATTTTGTCAGATCTGACAATAATGTCAGAAACACCTGATCTGCTGCATGCTTGTTCAGGGTCTATGGCTAAAAGTATTAGAGGCAGAGGATCAGCAGGATAGCCAGGCAACTGGTATTGCTTAAAAGGAAATAAATATTGCAGCCTCCATATACTACTCACTTCAGTTATTCTTTAAAAGGAAATAAATGTCAGCCCCCATTTGTCTTTCACCTTTGGTTCCCTTAAAGGACAACCAAGGCAACATGTAACATGATGAGATAGACATGTGTATGTACAGTGCCTAGCACACAAATAACTATGCTGTGTTTCTTTTTTTCTTTCTCTGTCTGAAAGAGTTAAATATCAGGTTAGCAATTGACAGTCTGGCCTGGGGCACACCAGAGGAGTTTTTCTGAGCGTTTTGAGTTTTTAAATCTGCTGCTAATGTTATCCTATGTGTCTGCGCACACTGGAGCAATGAGGTTTTGTAAAAAAACCCATAGCATTACATTGGGAAGAGCTTTTGAAACCTCTAAAAGCTCTTCCCAATGTAATGCTATTGTTTTTTTTTTTTTACAAAACCTCATTGCTCCAGTGTGCACAGACACATAGGATAACATTAGTAGCAGATTTAAAAACTCTCAGAAAAACTCCTCTGGTGTGCACCAGGCCTCTCTGTCCGGGTCAGACTATAGGGTAACCCTCACTGGTAAGTAATTACAGCCATAAAACACTTTCCTGTCAGAAAATGGCTTCTGAGGGAAGGAAAAAGATAAAAAGGGTCAATAATTCATAGATTTGAGCTCTGGCATACTTCAATGAAGGTGTCATTGAGCAGAGACAATGAAACAGTAAAAACTTAAAAACTAGATGTAAAGATAAAATAAAAATGTGGGATATCTAAAATTATTATTATTATTTTTTAGGAGAAGGAGGAAAGATACAATTGTTTTTCTCATCAGTTTATTTTTACCTCGGATGTCCTTTACCAAAAAAAAAAAAAGCATTCTCACTACCAGCACTAGAGGGCAGCAGAGCACCAAGCATTATCTGCACCGTGTACAGTACCCATTTACAGTATTGGTGATGTTTATACAAAAATCAACTCCTGCAGAGTTTAAATTGTTACCAAGCATACTGTATACAGAGAGTAGTTAAAAAGTTTTAAAATCGGGCTCTGACAGTACATGCAGTCCTGTGGTCTCTCCCTACTTTTCATGTGATCTTTTGTTTCCAAGCAACTCCCTGCTCCTGTTGCATTGTGTAATGACTGGTACACACCATGCAATTTCCTGTCAGATAGAGAGGTCGATTTGAGTACTGCCGACTGGTCCGATCTGATTCCCGATCATTTTTCTGATTGATTTTGTATAGACATTATCGGAAAATCGATCAGAAAAAGTGATCGTAATTCAGATCGGGCCTGTCTGAAATAATCGATTTGACTCGTCTATCTAACGGGAAATTGCATGGTGTATACCAGGCATAAGGCCTGGTACACACCATGCAATTTTACAGCAGATTGACAGTCAAACTGATTATTTCTGACAGGTCCAATCTGATTTAAGATCGTTTTTCTTATTGATTTGTATAGAAGTGATCAGAAAATCGATCATAAGAACGATCGGATATCAGATAGGACCTGTGGGAATTAATCAATTCGACTGTCAATTTGACAGAAAATTGCATCATGTGTACCGGACATAAGGCTCAGGGCCTGGCCGAGGCAAGAGAGGCTCCAGCCTCAGGGCGCAGTGTAGGAAGGGGCACACAACTCACTCAGCTGTCATTCCCCTATTGTGTATGAAGCAGACAGATATAAGCCAAGGGGATATGGCAGTGACTACAAGCCAGATAACTAGAGATTAATGTGTTGGGAGGTTGTGGGCCCTGTGGCACCTCTTAGTCTAATAGCAATCAGTGTGTGACGGCTGGGGTGGGAGGGATGGAGGGGCGCACTTTGGTGTCTCAGCCTTGGGTGCTGGAAGACCTTGTCCCGGCTGTGATAAGGTTGGTACACACTACGCAATTTTAACTTCAGATCTTATTTCGGATGGAGAAAATGTGGAGCTACTAGCATGTAATAATGTAATTATGAGACCTCCAGGCTGAAGTCCGATATTCGGTGTTAGCGGTAGGCTACGTCTCAGACTTCACAACAGACTGATAAGAGCAGGTGAGGCAAATAATCTCTGCGCTATGTATATATTTATGGGCTCAGCCTCGTAGACATGTCATGGCGATAATGTCACACAGCGGAGGTGGAGAGGAGCGCAGTCTGTAACCCAACACGGTGGAGGCGAGCGGCGGACACACAACATAGGGGGGTAAACCCTCAACAAGACAGGACAGTTGTTAATATCCCACATCACAAGCAGCCCTGACCTAAGAACCTGCTGTTAACTCCTTCCGCAGGTCACATGAAGAGTTTGTTCCACAGTTTTATGTTAGGTTTAAAAATTGAAATGACACGTGAGGTGACATGTGACATGATGAGATAGACATGTGTATGTACAGTGCCAAGCACACAAATAACTATGCTGTGTTCCTTTTTTATTTCTCTGCCTGAAAAAGTTAAACATCAGGTATGAAAGTAACAGCTTCTGCCCGAGTCGGGACTGGGTCAGACTATAGCATAACCCTCACTGATAAGTAATTACAGCCATCAAACATTGGGAGCAGGAAATAGATAAAAAGGGTCAATAATTCATAGATTTGAGCTCCGACATACTTCAATAAAAGTGTCATTGAGCAGAGACAATGAAACTTAAAACCTAGATTTAAATATAAAGTAATAATGTGGGATATCTAAAAAAGTCACTTTTAGGAGACTGAGGATAGATACAATTGTTTTTCTCATTAGTTAATTTTCACCTCGGAAGTCCTTTAAAAAAGTAGATTTCTTGTTTTGTCTGTCCTGGTCAGAAAGCAAGATTATGTGAACTGTTGACCTTTTTTTATCTATCTGAGAGGAAAGTATTTTATGGCTGTAATTCCTTATCAGTGAGGGATGCTACTGGGGTAATGACTAGAGAAAAACTGTCAGTTGCATAGCTGAATATTAACTATTTGAGGCAGAGAAAAAAGAGAAGCAACACAGCATATTTATTTGTGTGCTGTTCACTGTACGTACACATTTATCTCATGTCACTTAAAGAGACTCTGAAGCGAGAATAAATCTCGCTTCAGAGCTCATACTTAGCAGGGGCATGTGTGCCCCTGCTAAAACGCCGCTATCCCGCGGCTTAACGGGGGTCCCTTCACCCCCAAACCCACCCCCGCAATAGTTGGTCGCAAGTTGGTTGTGAAATTTCTTCTTCCTGGAGGCAGGGCTAACGGCTGCAGCCCTGCCTCCAGTCGCGTCTATCAGACGCGCATCGCCGCCTCTTCCCCGCCCCTCTCAGTGAAGGAAGACAGAGGGGCGGGGGAGAGGCGGAGATACGCGTCTGACAGACGCGCGTGGGGCAGGGCTGCGGCGGTTAGCCCTGCCCCAACCAGGAAGCGCTCCCCCGCTGCACCGAGGGGATTTGGGGGATCAGGGACCCGCGTTAAGCCGCGGGATAGCGGCGTTTAAGCAGGGGAACACATGCCCCTGCTAACTATGAGGTCTGAAGCGAGATTTATTCTCGCTTCAGACTCTCTTTAAGCTTCCCTTTAAAGGTAAAAATAAACTGATGAGAAAAACAATTGTAACTATCCTCATTCTCCTAAAAATGACTTTTTTAGATATCCCATAGTTTTATTTTATATTTAAATCTAATTTTTAAGTTTTTACTGTTGCATTGTCTTTGCTCAATGACACCTTCATTGAAGTATGCCAGAGCTCAAATCTATGAATTATTGATGCTTTTTATCTCTTTCCTGCTCTCAGAAGCCATTTACTGACAGCAAAGTGTTTTATGGCTGTAATTACTTATCAGTGAGGGTTAAGCTATAGTCTGACCCAGTCCGACTCGGACAGAAACTGTCACTTGCATACCTGATGTTTAACTCTTTGAGGCAGAGAAAGAAAAAAGGAGCACAGCCTAGTTATTTATGTGCTTAGCACTGTACATACACATGTCTATCTCATCATGTCATCTCAGTTGTCTTTTAACTTGGGCAAAGGGTCCAAATACCCAGTTTTGCCCCTATGGAAGACCGCCAATCTACCACCACTACTGCGGGCCCCCACCCTGTCCAATTTAAAGTGAGATCTTATGCCCAATGATATTGATAATTCAGATCAAGGGGCCATGTTAGGGCATCGATCTCCAGTAGATTGGATTAGTGTATGGGCATCTTAAGCAAGCCGGAATATTTGCCATTAAACCTTGCAAATATGTATATTTGTATATATAATATGTAGAGCTGAACTGAATGGACTGCATATTTCTTTTAACAAAAGTTTATTTCCCATTAACTATAACTGAGAAAAAGAAGAATGCAGAGAAGACACAGGTAAGCAATGACTGGACAGGTAGGCACTGAATCTCCCCCCATTGTGAGTCACATCACGTACCTTTCTCGGTGACAGCGGCGGGAGGCGGGTTCACTGGCTTAGCTTTGTCATAGTTATTGAAGCTCTGGCTGCGTCTGTTCCCGGTGGCTGGGCCCCGCGTTTTGGCCTCGCTGCCTGCAGCAGATGTCCTTGTACTGGGAGCCGGGAGCCTGTGAACGAGGACAAGGAGTCAGAGGAGGGGTCCTGTGTGCAGAATACACGTCCGCACACTGCGGGACATCACTCTATCCCTGGGAGGAAAACTTCCAGCAAAGACAAATATTATTACTTTCATTTTATGTCATCATCAAAGAAAACCAGTACTGGTGACCATCACTAGCTGCGTACAGAGAGGCTACCTCTGCCCCTCAAACATGCACATGTGAGTTCAGTACGATTCATTTTGGCACCTGCACTGCACTTTACGCTGATAGTTTCAGTTTGGTCTGCCCGTTAATGGGGTACCACCACCCCAAAGCCTCAGATTTACATCCCCCGCCCTAACCTTCCTATGTACAGTAAGTGGTATGAAACTTACAATTTCACCTCTGCTTTACAAGATTAAACACAGCATGCAACTGGTAAAAAAGGAATTATAAAGTCACTGGAAGGGTTCATAACGCAAAGCTCCACTTCACTTGCAAACTTATTGAGGTCAGATTGTCTTATAATTATTTGCAGAGCAGACAAAGCAGAGAGTGTTCTGCCTACCCCTAGATACAGGGGGAGTGTCTCTGCTTTGTGTTACAAATACCACATTACAATGCCTAATTTGTCCTGGCAACAGCAATGTTATCAGTTAGGTTTAGCAAAATGGAACTTTGAGTTAAGAACCTTCCAGTGACTTTATACCGGGTTTCTATTAGTTTTATGCTTTGCTTAATATTTGTGGAGATGACATTTTGAGTTTCATAGCACTTTAACCAGTTTGTATAGAAATGATCGCCCAGTTTACAGCCTCTAATCTCGGCAAGGGAGGAGATTTTAACAGCCTGGCTCCATTTGCTCCCCCTACAATTGTGCTTCTGTCACTATTAAACTCACCTACCTAATTCCATTGGCTCCTGACCCTGTGATGAGAGCCAATCACAGTAACCACAAAATATTTAAAAAAAAGCAAAAAAAGGCTCTGGGCCAGATCCTGCCCTCCAAAATAGGATAATATTTAACACTTCCTGATACCTAACCCTAGCCTCCTAACCTTAACCTACAAAGCTGCCTTCCATTGACCTAATGTCCCAACACTAATCCTTCTAATGTATACCTAACCCTGACCAAACCCTTCTAAACAGTAGGCTAGATCAGGGATGGGCAAACTTGGCCCTCCAGCTGTTACGGAACTACGAGTCCCACAATGCATTGCAGGAGTCTGACAGCCACAGTCATGACTCATAAAGGCAAATGCATTGTGGGACTTGTAGTCGGAGGCAAAATAACTGAAAGTTGGTTTATTTACAGGGTTCACTAATGCTCTATATAAGCAGCCTCTTCTCTCCATGTTCCTGCAGAACAGGAACCAACAACCCACCACAGTATAGATAATCTTATGCATTAAACAATAATGACAGTGCCATTTACAGGTCAGATGTAGGAACACCACAGAAGTGTTTGTAAACAGTGGGCACTCCCTCCTCTACAAAGTAACAAAATCAGTAATCCAGCATAGTTAAATAATTGATCTGACAATTTTGAGATGGTATCACATGTCATAAAATATCCTTTGATGGGCTTGCCTATATTGTACGTCTATATCTACCTGATCCCTCATAAGTTGGCTTTTTACTAAATGTAACAAGGCCAGCTATGTGAGTCCACCCCTGTAAGTGAGATCCCTGATCTTTTCTATAAATGTATCTTCTCACTTTGAACCTTCCCTGGCTCTCCTATATTATACGTTGTGTTTTATACCTATATATCTATAGGTATCCAGCTCAGTGTGGAGAAAATTGTCCCCCCCTGGGGCCTCAGCTCTTGTCATGTCAGAAGCTGAACACAAATCAATCCACAAGTTACAGTTGAGGGCTGTGTGTTCTCAGTTACATGACACGGGGTGATGATCTTAGCGTGTTCTGTTTGATGCCGGGGAATCTCACGCCTAACGCTGATTTGTGTTCGTTAAATTTAGCCTGGGGGGAAGAAAAGAGACCAAACCTTGTTTTCCACTCGTTTTTAAATGTGTGGCAATAGCAAATTTGAAGGCTGGCTGGAGAAAACATCTGTTTCGTAGGGCCTGGCCAGGCTGTAAAGTCTAATAACGGGCTTTGATCTGAAGTAAGCTAAGAGAAATGAGGACCAACATGTCCAACGCTAAACCAACACATTTAGTAGTAATCTTACTATTGCCAAGAGGCAACCTGGATGGACCAAAGCCTTATCTATGACTAACGAGTTAGTGCTCATCACCGTATCACCAATGAGGAACATCTGAAGGAGCCTTCAGACATCAGATGGAGGCCTCAAGAACTAGCTGTCTATAGACCACTCATGACAACAGGTGTACAAATGTTGCTTCACTGGCCCATCCTTGAGCTGGACATCCATTGGTCAAGCCTTTATAAGAACTCTTTCATTATCCTTCAGATATCTAATGAAAATCGTTAGGAGCCTATCACACCACACAGTCATATAGTGGCCAGTGCTAAACCATTCATTAGTGGTGAAGATACGCCTAAGTACTGATGTAAAAACAGGAGAGAAATTCTATGGACACTAAGTCCACGTGCGGTATTATTGAGCAACGGGACTCATATTGTGTGTACACACCCTAAGGCTATGTACTCATTTTCCCGACCCAAACGAGTGTGCGTGATAGAAATCAAAAGCGTGAACAGGTGTCACCCGATGTTACAATTTAGCGGGATGGAGTGCCCACACCTGACATATTTTCTTACAACAGGAACTCCCTGCAGTGGGCGCCACCTGCTCTCCCTCCCCACCCTTTCCACAGAACAGAACACAATGACTGCCTGGGTGCTAAGCAGAATGTCTATGAAGTTTTATATTTAACGAGAATTTTATTAATACTTAAAAATAAAACACTCATTTGTAAATGTATATATTTAGAACTGTAATTTGTAAAAAAAAAGTATTTTTTTAAGTCTTTTCTAAACAGGATTTTATCGGTGCATCTATCACATAGATATGTTAAATATGAAACAAATTGCTCCAAATTCAACAATGCGACTTTGAGAAACATGAGGTTTCCCCTGGCTGCTTGTATAATGTGTACACTGTACACCATCTGTAATGTCTCTGCATCCCCGTGTTAACAGATTTAGTCATCCTTTACAAAAGTATATAGTCTTGTTATTAACTCCATCAAAGGAGCTCACAATCATATCCCTAGTATAAGCATATATGGGCCAAATTTTAGGGGGAGGACTATTAGCTTATCTGTCTGTTTTTGGGGGTGTGGGAAGGAACCGGAATCCTGGAAGAAAACCCATGCGGATACGGAGAGAACATACTAACTCCGTACAGTTAGTGCCCTGGCTGGGATTAGAAACAGGGACCCAGCACTGTAAACCTACAGAGCTATCCACTATGCTAAAAATACACTTACCCTTTAAACCGAACTCTTGCACAGCACGCAATGAAAAGTCTTTACTCCACATATAGTTGCTGAAGAAATTCACTGTTCTATGTTCTGTATTTGTTTATGCAGATTATATTTCTAATTCCACTCGTTTGACAAAGAGGCAGGGCTATCTATGTTTCTGTATAGTAAGTATATCATAAAACTACAGCACAGCAAGCATGTTTAATTGAAGGGAAAAAAACTTGTAAAAATTGTATAAAAAACTTCTATTTATAAAATAAATATTACAGTTAACATTTAATAAGATTATATATATTAATAGTGTAATTCAAAAACAAATGAAAGCAATGCACGGCAAAAGGTTAAATTAAGTCCAGCAATGGTCTGATGAGTGTGTTAGTGTGTGTGTGTTACGCTGATGAGTGTGTTATTGTGTGCACAGAGTACACAGCACCCTGTCCATCATTGGACACTGACCGCGAGCATTTTCTCTGTCCCAGAGAGAAGCGCAGAAACTTGACCTCTCTCGGCTCTTTGGAGGAAGAGCTGCACAGCGGGATGGAATATAGAGGAGGAAAAATAGCAGCAATCAGTGTGATAGATCGCCCAGCCTGCAGCAATCTGCACGATCCTTTCAACAGCCCCAGACACCCGGCTCACAAGCACTTGCCCAAGGAGAATATCCTCAATAGCATTATTAAAGGGGCACAAAGGGCGTTTGCCAAGGCCGACCAGCAGGGAGGGGCTGCGAGAGGATAGCATGTAACACGAGAAGCTCTCATTAGGAAGAAAAGCAGTTTATATCTCCTCTAGTCCTGCTGTGGAAACAGCCCTGTTCAAAAGAGTACCTGTAATAGAGTTGTTTAATACATCTTAAAGGAAACCGGTAACGAAAAAAAAAAGTTAGATACTTACCTTAGTAGAGGGAGCCTGTAGATGGTCCGAGATCCATCTTGGAGCCCCCGGGCATGTGCAATAGCCGCAACTACAGCAACAACATAGAGGACCAAGAAGACACAGAGGCAGAGATGGATTAAGCTGTAATAAGGCCCTAGGCAAGGTAGTAAATTTGGGGCCCCCTTGTGGTCTTTTTGGTAAGCTGAAGTGAAGAGAGGTCAGAGAAGGTGGCAGCTGGGCCCCTTGAAACCCACTAAGCTCCAGGCACCTGCCTAGGGTGCCTGATGGTGTGCTTTAAAGTGAACCTGTGTCCGACTGTTTGTGGAGTTATAAGTAGAGCCCGCCTCTTCCTCCCTCACTTAGTTGTTCCCTCTGGCCAGCTGACCCAACTCTAGTCATGTGATGATAGGTTTGCCGAGTACCGACCTTGTAATGGTTGACCAGTGGGAGGTACTTAGTGATGGTGTAAGTGGTTCTGCAATGTAAAATTTTCATTGATCATTCAGGCCCACCAACAGAGGGGAAAATGAGAAGTAATCCCTTTAGACTAAAATAATCATTCCGAATTTCAGGTCGACAGAACGATCGTTGATCTTCGACACTAACTGCACCCAATCTGATCAATCGTACGATCGCTTATTCAGGAGATTAATGGGCACCTTTAAATAATATTAATAATTCAATAATATCAATGCTCTGACCAATACCATCTATCTATACAGACTGTTGTTTTAAAGGACAACTATAGTGAGAGGGAGGATGACATATTTATTTCCTTTTAAGCAATACCAGTTGCCTGGCAGCCCTGCTGATCCTCTGCCTCTAATCAGTGGCGTAGCTAAGGAGCTGTGGGCCCAGATGCAAGTTTTACAATGGGGCACCCCAAGCACTCTATACATAACAATTTATACGGCGCACCAAAATCTGCCAATGGCAACTACAGAGTCAGAGGTGCAAGAAGGGGATGGGGAACAGTTTGTTAATAATTACCACTATTCAAAGTATCTACAGAAGTCATTAATATGAGCATTGGACTAATAGAGAGCTAATTCTGTAGTTAAGGGAGGGCCCTTCGGGGCCCCTCTTGCCCAAGGGCCCCGATGCGGTCGCTACCTCTGCACCCCCTATTGCTACGCCCCTGCCTCTAATACGATTAGCCGTAGCCCCTGAACAAGCAAGCAGCAGATCCAGTGTTTTTGATATCATTGTCATGCTTGTTTCTGGTAGATCCATATAGATCAGCAGGACTGCCAGGCAACTGGTATTGTTTAAAAGGAAATAAATATGGCAGCCTCCATATCCTTCTCACTTCAGTTGTCCTTAAATGTTAAAGCGGATCCGAGATGAAAAATTAAACTATAACAAGTAACTTGTCTACATATCTTATCTAAAGTTTAGCTAGTTTACACAACATATTTAGCTACAAACAGCTTCAACATTTTATGATTATTTATTCCTGTGATACAATGAAGGCAGCCATATTCTGTTTGTCACATTGTCACAGGCTGAGGGCTGTAGATGCCTGTGTGTAAATTCAGTCCCCTCTCCTCCTCCCTCCTCCCCTCTACCTCTGATATCTCTGGCTAGTAACCTCCTCCTCCTCCTGCCCAGACTTAGCTCCCATAAGCCCTTGCTACAGTGCCAAGGCACAAAAGGAGCTGTGGGCGAGGCTTGTTTAGTTTATAGGGAATTAGAGTATTAAAACAAAACAAAAAAAGTATTTGGCTTGAGGAATGCCCTATAAACTATATGAAAGGAACACAATTATGCAATGAGTAAAAGTTTATCTCGGATCCACTTTAAGGGCCATTTTCCACTGGGTGCCATATCAGACGTGACACATGTGCTGCTGTGAAACCACAGCCGAATCGCTTTTGTCACGCTATCCACGGCTATATTATTTTTGGCCGCACGTGATTCAACTGCATGATTTCAATAGGTTGCGATTCCACATCTGAAATTGTGTGCAGTAAACAGCAACGATTCGCGGCCAGTGGAAATAGGACCTCACTCTCTTATTTTTTCTGTCAGGGCACAGAAATGTCTGACGGGACACAAGTCCCAGACGCTCCAGCAGAGTTTAGCTGATAAGGATATGTTTGTGTCTTCCGTGCAGCATAAGTTCATGTTTGCAGGAGATTTTCCCTTGGAGGACATGAAAAGAAGTGGTTTTGTATTACAGGCCCTATTTTGCTCGGGGTAATCAGCTAATTGCACAATTTTTCACCGCTACAAAGGACAGCATTCTGTGTGATGTCATGGGAACCTGCCCGGGCGACCAGTCAGCGGGGTCACGTCCAATCCACGGCCTGCGCGCCTCTGATCTAATCTCTGTCTGTCAAGGTACACTGTGATTTATAGATCTGATCTCCTAAAGGCTTCATCTTCCGGGATCGAAGTCCAATGACCAATCAGACTCAGTTCACAGACAGGTTATTTATAACATCAGTGACGAGGCCGACGTCTGCGGTCAGCGGTTTTATAAATAGTGCAGCTCCTGTAGCAGCATGTGATCGATCTGATCAGGTGATCGTTTGTAATGCTGTGAATATACAGTAACATTCTGGCGCTCGATTCCGCGCCCAAACGTTTTTTCCCACTCGATTCTGCGGGCGATTCTATTATCTGCCGCTCATTTTTCTTATCTTCTTCCATTGTCCCCCGTTCAGAATTGAGCGCGGAAACAATCGGGCGGGAGATCGGACGTGTCGGAAATTATCTCTCGAGCCATCTAAATTGCTCAGAACCGTGTATTCCCAGCATTAGGCTCCAATCACTTTTTGCTTTAAGGACAACTACCATGAAAAAATGTAAAATGTTAAATACATGCATATAAAATGTACTGTAGACTTCTCCCAGAGTAAAAAAGCAATATAAATTACTTTTTTCCTACATTGCTGGCACAGTAGTTAGTGAAAAGCTGACAGATCTGACAGGTTTTGGACTATTTTATCTCTTCATGGGGGATTCTTGGGTATATCTTTAATTACAAAAGCACCTACTGAACTGCAGTTGGTCAGTCCAGCTGAAAATATTATGTGAAAAAAATAGTGTGAAAACTAGTAGTGAAAATATCTTTGGCCCGGTTCACATTAGCGTTCGCTATCCGGATTTTCCGGATCTGATCCGGACCGCATACTGTACAAATGGAATGTACGATCCGCATAGCAATGTAAAGTCTATGCGGACGTTCACACGTGTCCGTTCCGTACAGTACGGAGCCGGATCGGATCCAGACTCTTTTCCAACATGCACTATTTTTTGGGTCTGGATCTCCGGCCCACGCATCCTGACCGGAGCCTGACAGCACCATCAGGCACACAGAAACCAATGGGGAATGGAAGGCACAGAACACACTGCCTACAAACACCTGACATTCTACCCCACTTCCTATGCGTATGCAAGCGGCCATTTCAGATGGGGACACATGGGCCAAGCATGTCTGGAGTGGAGCAGCAGTGACAGACGTGCTGGAGCGGTTTGGCAGAATGTCGGAGGTGGAGGTGAGGCCTACAGCGGAGGAACCTGATTCTACACGTGCACCAGGTGCACCTTCTGCTGACCCCAACATTTTTTTTTTAAATTTCGCTATTTTTTGCCCACGGATCCGGATGGCAGCCTGATGCATGCCTGATACAAACGGACCGGATCCGGATCGGAACCGTACGGTTCTGATCAGGATCAGGTCAGGATCCGATCAGGATCCGGTCCGTTTATTTGCCAAAACGCAAGTGTGAACGGGGACTTTGTATAGATCCTTTCCAGGGAGTGATTTTGTAAAGCATAAAGGTAATATTGAGAACCCCCCATGAGGAGAAAGACTAGTCCACAACCTGTGAGATCTGTCAACTTCATACTATCTATTGTAAGTAAAAGCAAAATCAGAAAAAAAAATTATAACGCATTATGCTCTGAGAGAAAAGTAAATTTGATATGTATGTTAAATTTAAAACATTTTCGTGACAGTGGTTCTTTCAGCGTACACACTAAGCACGAGTGTCACGAGATTGTGAATAGCAAAACAGTCATAAGATGGCCATACACAATACAGCCAAATCATTCAGTTTTCCCATCTATTCAATAAAGCAACCAATTGTGTAGAAACATTTTACGTCTTCATTCAATTTTCTCAAACATTTTCATAATTAGCTGATCAATTTTTCATAAAATCAATTAGTGTATTATGGATTGAAATTACGGTATTTGTCAAACAGTACAATTGTTTTAGTTAAAGTGAATGGGAACCGCATTTAAAAAAATGAGACAGATACTTACCCAAGGAGAGGGAAGGCTCTGAGTCCTATAGAGCCTTCCCACTCCTCTCCTGGTCCCCTCGTTCCAGTGCTGGCTCGCCCTGTAGCAGTATTTGACTAAATTAGTCAAATACTGCTTTACCCGGCCGAAGGAGGCTTCAGAAGTCTTCAGGGAGCCCGAGTGCTCCTGAAGAAGGGCGGCCCTGTACTGCGCCTGCGCAAGCACGCTCTCTTGCACGCTCACGCCTGTGCAGTATGGAGCAGCACGTCTTCGGGAGGACACGGCTCCCGAAGACTTCCAAATACCCTTTCAGTGGTGATGGAAACAGGGGGGAGCCAGTACAGGATAGAGGACACCGAGAGAGGAGACGGAAGGCACTATACAACCCAGAGCCTTCCCTCTCCTTTTTTTTTTTTTTTTAAATGCGGTTCCCATTCACTTTAAAGGAGTCATCAGGGAAAGTATAGTAAAATGAGTGGTACTTACCGGGGGCTTCCTCCAGCTCCAAGCTCCCAGCATGTCCCTCGCCGCACATCTGCCCGCAGCCGTTCGCCACAGGTCCGTCCCGGTCCCCGGCGATGACGTCAAAGTGACCTCCAGGTCGGCCTGTAATGCGCCTGCACGAGCGGCGCTGTCAATCACCGCCATGTGGGCTGGAGCGGACTGCGCAGGCGCAGTAGCTCTGCGCTTGCGCAGTCCGCTCCGGCCCACGTGTCGGTAATTGACAGTGCCGCTCACGCAGGAGCAGTACTGAGCCACCTGGAGGTCGCTCTGACGTCATCGCCGGAGACCGGGACGGACCTGTGGCGAACGGCTGCGGGCAGAGGTGCGGCGAGGGACATGCTGGGAGCTTGGAGCTGGAGGAAGCCCCCGGTAAGTACCACTCATTTTACTATACTTTCCCTGATGACTCCCTTAAAGAGAACCCGGGGTGTTTTTTTTGGGGGGGGAGATAGGACACAAAGGCATATTCTCTGCCTAATGACATGCCTTTGTGTCCCCCAACCGCTGCTCTCTGCCCCCACCCCCCCGCGCTATAGCCACCTGAGATTAGTGACAATATTTGTCGCTATCTCGGAGGGTAAATAGGAGAAGGATTCCCTGTTCAAAATGTCTGCCAGGGGCGGTCCTGCAGGGTCTCTAGAGCTGCTATTGGACATCTCTCTCTCTGGCCACGCCTCCTGCCCCTCCCCGGCCTCCCTGCACGCTGTGAATAAGAGAATGAGTCTCTCATTCCAGCATCGTGAACCAGAGGTCACGAAAGTGAAAGTGGGCCAGTGCGGCGTTTCTTGCGGCTACCTGATTTGCTCAGCCCCCCGAATCAGGTAGCCTAGGTTTTTTTTTTTCATTTTATGAGCCCACCTCGGGCTCTCTTTAAGAAGAAAAATGTAAAGGTTCAGCTGTATATATGGCTGTCCTGTTGATCCTCTGCCTCCTTTAGCCGTAGACCCTGAACAAGCATACATAGGTGGTCTGACTGGATTAGCTGCATGCTTGTTTCTGGTGTTGTTCAGACACTACTGCAGCCAGAGATCAACAGGACAGCAAAGCAAAAGGAAATAAATATGGCGGCCTCCACATCCCTCTCACTTTAGGTATCTTTTAAAACACACGAGTGAGCTACTGAGGTGCCAAACTACCAGCTCTGACTACAGACAGGTGTATGTGGGCCGTACCTGGAATGCATTTCCGTTTGTGCTTTCATCTGTGACGGGGGAGGTTGCTGTGGTTGTTGGCACTGGACTGGTGTGGGGGAGTAGGATTGGGCATGGAGGGTGCTGGAGGAGTGATACGGCTGCTGGCACGGCGTCCCTGAATGCTGGCTGCCCGGAGGGGGCTGGTGGTGATAGGTCTGAGGCTGTTTCTGAGGCTGTTGCTGCTGTTGCTGCTGCTTGAACCGGGACAAGCTGAAGAACAGGCCTAGGATGGCTTTCAGATTCCCATTTCTGATCTCTGCAAGACAAAAGCATGGAGGAGAGTTACAGCACCGCACAGCCAGGGAATACAGAGAAGTTCTGTCCATAGCAGTAGAAGTATGGCCCAGTGTTAGCGTGTATTATGTCACCGCTGGTGAGCTGGGCGCAGGGTGAAGCCGCATGACTCAGCCTGCTTCCGTAAAAATCCCCAGCGGCACTAAATACTATTCCCCCTCCGACTTGCTACAACTTGGAGAAGGAATTGTTTTTAGTGCCACCGGGGAGGTGTAACTTGGGGTCTGGTGATCACCAGGTCCCCAAATTACTCTTACGCAGGGAGCACAGCATAGCACTAGTGCTATGATGGCGCCCAGCTTCGATGCTAAGCGATGAACTGACCTGCTTCGCAGTGTTAGTCTTGAACATATACACCGACATCAAGCCAACAAACGATGATTCTGGTAATACCTTTAAAGAGTACTTAAAGAGAAAGCATGACCAAGGATTGAACTTCATCCCAATCAGTAGCTGATACCCCCTTTCCCATGAGAAATCTCTTCCTTTTCACAAACGGATCATCAGGGGGCTCTGTATGGCTGATATTGTGGTGAAACCCCTCTCACAGTGTGATGTCAGCACCAGGGTGCTGACATCACACTGTGGGAGCCTTTTTGCACTGTAGGAAATAACAGCTTTTTTCAACTGCCAAAAATGCATCATCTCCTTCCAGTGACATCACCTGCCAGCTGTAAAAATGTCACCATGTGATAAATGTCACAATGTAAATCAGGGAGAGGAAAGATTTTACAATGGGCAAACACTGACTAAATCACTTATACATAATTATTGTAAAAATTAAGCACTTTTTTCATTACGTTATTTTCACTGGAGTTCCTCTTTAAAGTCTAAAAAGACAGAGCATGTCATGACATACTTACCTGATCCGATCCCCCAGAATTGCAACCGTAGCATGTTTTTTTTATAAAAAATAAATAAATAAATAAAATCTCTGCTGAGGGTCTGGCAACCTCGATCTGCATTGCAGTGACCCACCCTTGCTTAATTGATGGCTGCTGAGCTTGGGACAGGCCACGGCAATGCAGGCGGACCTTTCCTAAGAGCTTCGGCAGACTTCAGAAACATGGCCGCTACTGTGCTCGAGAGGAGGGCGGCGGAGTATAACCTGTGACCCGATCACCTCGGATCAGTTAAGAATTTAACACCCCTTCCTTTCCCCACCCAGTTGGCACGGTTCTGATCCACTTCTGTATCATGCCTGAATACATACAGCCATATCAACCCCTGCCATGTAGTGATGAGGGCCAAAAGCCCGAAACAGGCTGTCTACATATGGGGTTGGTGTGGCCAGGGCTGTGGAGTCGGAGTTGGAGTCGTTGTTTTCATAAACTGAGGAGTTGGAGTCGTGAGTCGGAGTCGGATGATTTTTGTACAAAATCCACAGCCCTGTTAAATATTAGACTAAGGACACCTCGGTAACTTTGGAAGAGCTAACCAAAGCCATTCTAAATATAAAGAAATACTCAAAATGTGCCTCACACATCGAGACAGCTCAGAAAATTCTCACAAAATGGTACTACACCCCAGTGAAGCTTTCTAATTTCTCCTCCGATGTCTCGCACCTCTGTTGGAGACAATGTTCCCACACAGGCATGCTAGTTCACATAATATGGGATTGCCCCATGATTCGCCCATTCTGGGAGGAAGTAGAAAACATACTAAATAAAATCCTAGGAGTCAGCTTCACACTAAATCCCAAAATGGCCCTTTTCGCCATGGATCTAGACCTAATCCCAAAAAATCGGAGGTTAATCTCTACACACATCCTGTGTATCGCTCGACAACTAATTGTTTTCAACTGGAAACAAATAGAAAGGCCTCACATAAACCAACTAGTAGGCATGCTTAAATTCAACCTACAGATGGAAAAGCTGCTTAAGCTCCGTAATAACCAGCCCACTCACTTAGACGTATGGTCCTTTAACTGGGAAGAACTGACAAACTAATAAAAGAACCTCTATAGCGAGTATATATTTCAACGGATTAGTAATTCTAATCCTTAAAGAGAGTAGCATTATCTGGATCCCCACGCCCCCCCCCCCCCCCCCTTCCTCACCCTCTCTTCCCCTCAGGAGGTTGTGCCCGCCCTCCCACCGAGCTGTAACCCCAGGTACCATAGTTGGGAGATCCTGGGTCTTCACAGTGTTTAACCATGTAAGGTAAATGGTAGCTAACTTCGGTTGTAAACTGCATAACAACTATGACATCTTTGGTTAGGAGTGATGACCAACAAAGATAGAGAGATAAAACATGTTAATAGATAGGTTGTACAGGTGTTTGGGAAAGTTGCTCAAACATCTGGTTCATATATAGAAGCTGAGACCCCAATATAGGCTACCCTCCAGGGTATTAAGATTTGGGTCTTTAAAGTTCTGTAAACTAAAGTTTGGCAAGAGTACATTTTTGTTATATTTGTTACCTTTATTCAAAGCATGTTATCATATGTATTATACTCACCTTTGGAAATTCAATAAAAAAATATTGATAAAAAAAAAAAATATTAGACTAAGGAGTCGGAGTCGAGGAGTCGGAGCCATTTGGGGTACCCGGAGTTGGAGTCGGTGTCGTGGTTTCAGAAACTGAGGAGTTGGAGTCGGAAGATTTGTACCGACTCCGCAGCCCTGGGTGTGGCTGTGTAATATTGAAAGCTATAGGCTTGCTATACACCAGCGGTTTTGGATGCTTGTCTGGCTTACGGAGGCGAAGATATAATTTGCATATTCTGTAGCGGTGCATTGTGGATAATCACAATGTTCACCTATAGCTGAATTATTGCAAATTTCCTTCTGTTGCAAGAAGGCAAATTTCAGCAAGAATTGCTTATTAGTAGGAGGGCTTTTCGGTCTCTTTTATCCCCCTATACATTCCTAGTGGTTTGGGTCACCCTGAGCTGCTTAGTTACTCTGTATGCCTGAAGAAGAAACTAATTGTTTCAAAAGCTTGAAATAAACCATGTATATGTATAGTCATAAAAGGTATTACCTGAATCAGTGTTTGTTGGTTTGATGTCGGCATACCTGTCCATAGCAGTGACACCATTTCTATGTCCCCACTGCATGCAAGGGGGAGACTTACTGGATGCTATGGACAGCACAAATAGTACTTGATTCATACCTCATACATAAAGTAAACCCTTACAAAAAAATGGCTTACAAGGTAGGAAAACGGCAATAACAAGGACATGGTGTGTGTGTGTGTGTGTGTGTGTGTGCGTGCGTGCGTGCGTGCGTGCGTGCGTGCGTGTGTGTGGACTTTTGGAAATACCCTCATGGGCTTCAGCATAGAAAGTCTTTGTTCTTGTTGCCCATGCCAACCAAACAAGTCTTTGTTTAATTTTCAAATCACCACATTAAAATGCTAGTTAGAATCTGAATAGAATTTCCAAGGGAACTATAACTGCCACCCTCACGTACACTGAGGAAATCAAAAGCTGAGGCACACTTCCTGTGACCAGATGCAAACGTAAGAGATTTCAAGCATGACATACAATGTTAACGGCACACTAAAATAGAAAAGTGACAACAGGTAAGTCTTTTACCCACTCATTACATCTGATATAAATTCAATCAGATCCTCTTTCAGGTTTATTTCTGGTGCCACAGGGGATGAAAGTGCCAGGCATAGGGTGACGCTGGACTAGGTCCGGCAACGGCGCCCCCTAGCGGTGGGCCAAAATGTGCCCACGTAATATTTAAATAACGTGGTGGCAAAGTGTCGGACTGATCTAAAGAGGCTGGCGCTGTGCCAGATGTTATGTCCAACACTGGACCTATGCTGGAGAATGCCCTGATTTACATTCTGAACATAGTCCGCCATAGAATTAGAAAGGGTTTACTAGATCTAAGGGCAGAGATGGATTAAGATGTAACGGGGCCCTAGGCAAGGTTGTAGATTTGAAGCCCCCTTGTGGTCCTTTTGATAAACTAAAGTGGAGAGAGGTCAGAGAAGGTGTTAGGTGGGCCCCTTTACAGCCACTAGACCACAGGCACCTGCATAGGTTGTCTGGGGGATGATCCTGCTCTGTCTAAGGGTGAACTAGAGTTGTAAGTTTACATAAAAAAGGCTGCAACATGCCAGTTTTTCACATTTTACCCACAGTAGTGACCTGACACTCTGCGAGCCAGTCATGTGGTCCGTTTCAATGTTCACTGAGGTCAGCAGAGATCTCTGATAAACAGGGGTGTAGGACTGGACCTCACTGGTGTAGGTAATTATATGTTCTATACATAATGTGCTCCATACACGGAACACACAATGGTAACCAGAAAAACATGTGTGAGAGATAACAGTCCATCAAACCAACTCCCACCCCCAGAGACCAAAGCAACAGACCCAACCCAGACAGCACCGCATCACAGCTCCCAGCAGCCCCCGGGCTAGAGCCACACCCCACTGTCCCTATTTTAGGATATTTAAACATCTGGGCTATTAAGTGTCGTATTTAACAATTAAAAGTGTCAAAACTTCACGTGACATGTAGATTTCATGGATTACTTTATAAAACACATTTTCTAAGTAGTTGTTGTTTGTGCAGGCCACAGTATACATCTATCTATAAATGCATGAAAATCTACATTTCGCTAATGAGTTATTATTTGCCGTCTGTCTAACTGGAGGTATGAACATCTGATGAAGTTTAACAGGAACTGTACTACTAATGTAATTATTAATATTGCTAATTTTTTACAATATTGATGTACAAATAATTTGGTCAGTGTTTACTCATTGTAAACGCTTTCCTCTCCCTGATTTACAGTCTAAACTTTATCACAGATGGTGACATAGTGGCTGGCAGGTGCATCTCTAATGAATGTTTGTTTGCTCTGTGCTCTCTATGGGGGGAGAGGGGAGGAGGATTCCCTGTTGGAATCTATTGGCAATTGATGTGCAGTGTGTGGCAGGAATCGATTTCTTCTGAATCGATTCTATTCAGATAAGAATCAATCGTTTTGGAAGATTAGGTGGAAATCTATAAGTGTATGGCCAGGTTTTCCCTCTGTGAAATAAGTACATCTAAAAATAACTTTTATTCTTTTTGTAAAATCCTGGATTTCCTGTTTACACACAGACATGCTTTTGCTGATCTTCATTAACGTATTACACGGGTTGCTTTACTGATGATTTCCTATGTCTGATTTTATCCTAGGACTTCCTTCTGAGCGATCCGATCCCCTCAGCTCCTGACTTGAAATCAATTTGAAGAAAAAAGCGGGGCACCACTCCTTTAAAAGCCTGACAGCTGTTTCGCTGGTTTAAACCAGCTTCTTCAGAGCAGTACATACTGCCTCTGAAGAAGCTGGTTTAAACCAGCGAAACAGCTGTCAGGCACTTGATACCCCCACTGCATGTACCTGCTGTCTCCCCCACCGGAATAAAGGGACTTTTAAAGGAGTGGTGCCCCGCTTTTTTCTTCAAATTGATTGGATGGCAAAGTTTCTTGGATGAGCACACTCTGCATCTTGGTCCCAGCCCTGGTGTGTCTGCCCTGCTACATTTGGTGCCAGGTACTGTTGTCTTTTTCTGTTTTTAGCTCCTGACTTGAGCCTGGTTACAGAGTTTAGGAGCTGAACACAGGCCAGCAGAGCGGGCGGCCGACCCTCTCCCTCCTAACGCTGACACACATGGAGAGTGATGGAGCTGCTGGTCTGTGAAAGGAGGACAATATGGCAGCCAGGCGGCAGTCACACGGTCAGGGCCTGGGCGAGAGTGGCCTGCAGACAGCTCTATTCATTGGATTTACAGCGCTAATTACAAGTGCAGACGGAGCCCGGAAACAGGTGCTTGCTCTATTTACAAGTGGATTCATTTCAAGCGTTAAAAGATGGACCACAGTCTGCCCGGCGACGGAGGAGGACAAAGGCGGGGTGCTCTCGCCAGTACGGAGGGGGGATTCTGCCTATTAACAGGTGTGAATACAGAGTGATTTACCCTCTACTGAAGGGGCTTCATTCTATTTTCCCCTTGCAAGGCCACATGCTAATGTACTCTACTGGGGGCAATCTGTAAAGAGTTCATTAAAGGACCACTTCAGCAAAAAAAGCTCAAGAAATTATTTTAAAAACAAAAGAAACCGTGAGAATCTCCCATGAGGAGATGGACTAGTCCAAAACCTGTTGTTCTGTCAGATTTTAACTGCTTATTTTCTATGCAGGAGTAGTCCTGTAGTTAAAACAAAGAGGAACTGTAGTGACAATAGCGTAATGAATAAAATTGCTTATTTTTTACAATATTCACTTACAAATGATTTAGTCAGTGTTTGTAAAATCTTTCTTTACCCTGATTTACATTCTGAAATTTATCACATCTTAACTCCTGTCAGGTGCAGCTGTGCAAAATGTTTGTATGCTGAGCGTTCTGAAGCCAGTAGAAAATAATGCCTGGTCTCCCAGAATGCACTGGGAGAATTCCACATAGCTAAACAGCCTAGGCTAAACATCACTGGTAGCGCGAAGCTACATACCAATATACAACAGTATAAAGGAGATTTCAGGCTTGGAACGCAATAGGCAGTGCAGAAAATGCATGGTGCTTTTTCTTTTTTTTTGCTGCAATTTTGTTGCATTTTTGGTGCGTGTTGCGTTTGCGGTTTTTATTCGTTTACCTAATCAATGGCAGAGGGCTGATGGAACTGCTCAGGAGAGATGTTACATGGTAGGAGAGGTGAATGGTAAGAACATTGTCCACGGCTGATTTGATCTGCTAGGCAGATCGCTGGCTAAGCGGACGGAAGGTGTTAGGGGCTGCTGTACACACACTAGATTCTCTGCAGGGGGCGGTCTTTATTTTAGTGTGTGTACAGAGCCTAACCTCCGTCCCAATGCCTAAAGGTGGGTACACACGTCAGATAAAAGTCTTTGGAAAATGAAAGATCACAGACCAATTTTACCCCCTTCCATGTAGTATGAGAGCCATACTCTACACAGTCTATTCTATGGAGCTGCACTCCCCATCAGGTAAAAATCTTTGCAAGATGCTGCACACAAAGATGCTGTACACATGCAACAGATCAGTATCTGCAAAAGATCAGTTCCTGCAAAAGATTCTTTCCTGCAAAATGCATTCAAAGTCTATGATATCTGCAGATCTCATACACACCTTGTTTAATGGACCATCATCTGCAGATCAGACAATTATCTGCAGATCTGAAGATCCAACCTGGTGGATCTGATCTGCAGATGAATTTCCGTTAAACAAGGTGTGTATGATGATCTGCAGATATCATAGACTATGAATGCATTTTGCAGGAACGGATCTTTTGCAGGAACAGATCTTTTTCAGATACTGATCTGTTGCATGTGTACAGCATCTTTGTGTGCAGGATCTTGCAAAGATTTCCATCTGATGTGGAGTTCAGCTCCATAGAATAGACTGTGTAGAGTATGGCTCTCATACTACATGGATGGGGGTAAAATTGGTCTGTGATCTTTCATTTTCCAAAGACTTTTATCTGACGTGTGTACCCACCTTTACACTATCCTACCTCTCCTAGTTCCTGATGGTAACCCTCTCCTAGATGCTAACACTAACCACGGTGTACAGCTATTAGCTGTTCAGCCCCTGATAGCAGATAGACTAGTATTGAGTGTAAGAAATGATGTCGGCTACAATCCGAGCCCCATTCCCGGCCTTTTACATTACTGTGTATTACGCGCTACTGAGTCGAACGCACAGATGAACTGGATTGCGTCCACCACCCCAAAGTAATCCCATCTCCAGCTACTAGAGCAGAGGTGTCAAACTCAAATACAAAGTGGGCCGAAATCGTACACTGGAACCAACTCGCGGGCCAACCTCAATGTCTACTGGCCACCTGTCTCCCTTATAATGATCCCAGGTGTCTAATGCTGTCCCTTTCCCCTGGTGTCCTCCTTCCCCTATACAGTCCCCTGGTGTCTAGAGGCCTCCCCCCTCCCCTTTACAGTTCCATGGTGCCTAGAGGCCTCCCCCTCCCCTTTACAGTTCCCTGGTGTCTAGTTGCTCCCCCCCCCCTATACAGTTCCCTAGTGTTTAGTGCTTTCCCCCTTCCTCGCCCATATGGCTTCCCTGGTATTCTAGGTCTTAACCTCCAATATAGCGTCCCTGGTGGTCTAGAGCGGGCCAAACATAATGCAAAGTGGGGAAACCAATTGAGGGCCAAATTTAAGGGCTCTGAGGGCCAGATTTGGCCCCCGGGCCGGAGCTTGATATGCATGTACTGGAGGAAACCACACTCTGTGGGTTGCTAGCTGTTTCCCCTATACTCTGTAGTATTTTAGGGGGTAACACAAGACCACTGGACAGGCACACAAACACAGACATCTCCCTCCTGCTTCCCGCGATGACATGTTTATGTGTGTGTGTGACCGGCCACAAGGGCTGTACTGGGAGCCTCACACTTGTGTCTCAGAAATAGAGCGACACAGAATACGCCACCTATTTCGGGAGGCCGGAATTTCCGCAGACAAAGAGACCTTTCTGCTGGCAGAAGAACCTCGAGAGATCTCTTCCATTCAGCTGAAATCCTGACAATTAACAGTTGAGCCGCCCGGGGAGCGGACAATGACGGCTCAGCCGCGCTATTTACTTTGTCAGAGAGCAATATGACATCTCTAATCCTCCGGATTGTCATATTTCACGAGCTGATTGCGAGGAACCAGAGGTCTGTCATTCCAGGGGAGAGGGCGCCAATCGCCCGCGGTCACGTGACACGCCCCAACATGACAAATTAATCTGATTATTTACCATTTCTAATAACGTGTAGCAATTTTCGTACTGCCTAGGGCTGGCTGCTTCAGAGATTTAGATAAAAAGCTTAGCGGGAGGTGCAAGAGCCCGCCAAGCGGAGAGACTGCGCTAATCACAGAACGCCAGTGTCCCGCTACTTAGGGGAATGCAGCGGGTAGGCAATCTGCTGCACTTTTCTTTCAACATCTCAATACATATTAGTAGGTTAAAGAGACACCGCAGTGACATATAGTAGAATCTAGTTATAGTGATCTCTGATCTAGTAAACCTCTGGATATAGTAAACTCAGTCCTCAGGTCCCAGTAAATGTGTCTGTATGAATATACAATAGAGTAACCAAGCAGCTCAGGGTGACCCAAACTACTAGGAATGTATAGGGGGATAAAAGGAACCAAAAAGCCCTCCTACTAAAAAAGCAAAGCTTGGTGTAATTGCCTTCTTAAAACAGAAGGAAATTTGCAATAATGCAGTTACAAATGAACATTTGTGGTTACCCACAATGCACTACCACTAAATATGCAAATGATCCCTTTACGCCTTTGTTAAGCCAAGCAAGCATCCAGAACCGCTGGTTTATAGAAAGCCTATAGCTTTAAGTTTTACACAGCCATATCAAACCCACATCTAGGCCTAGGGCACACCGGAGCATTTCCGCTGCGGTTTGCGATCTGCTTGCGGGTGCGGATCCGCTAGGGTAATGTATTTCAATGGGCTGGTGCACACCAGAGCGGGAGGCGTTTTGCAGAAACGCATACTCCCGGGCTGCTGCAGATTTTGGATTGCGGATGCGTTTCTGCCTCAATGTTAAGTATAGGAAAACCGCAAACCGCTCTGAAAAACGGCACTTCAGAGCGGTTTGCCAGGCGGTTTTTGTTACAGTAGCTGTTCAGTAACAGCTTTACTGTAACAATACATGAAATCTACTACACCAAAACCGCTACACAAAACCGCAAAACGCTAGGAGAAACGCTGCAGAAAAATAAGAAAAAGAGTTTCAAAATCTGCTAGCATTTTGCGGATCTGCTGGCGGTTTTTGGTGTGCACTGGGCCCTAGACAGCCTGTTTCGGACTTTTGGTCCTCATCAGTACATGGCAGGGATTGATAAGGCTGTATGAAATAGGGCTTGAATATACAATGTAAGACCAATTCTGATATAGTATATAAAGCCTCTAACTATTTTTCCTGGTCCCTCGGAGTTTACTGTAAAGGGATTTTACTATAGTAGAATTATTATTATTTAGTATTCATATAGCACTGACCTCTTCCGCAGTGCTGTACAGAGTATATATAGTCTTCTCACTAGAGGTGGCCATGCATCTAGTGATATGGCAGCTGATTGACCATCCAATTCAATAATTATTATCGATACCGCAACAGGTATGCCCAATTGACAATTCAACTGATTTCAGGATGAAAATGGTCGAATATATCGATCAGACCTGCTGGGAAATCTCAGGATGATGTAGTTGACCGGGTGTGGGGCGGTAACAACGTGCAATATCAAGAGCGACAAAACCTCCCGGCCCCTGTCCCTGGGAGGGGCTCACAATCTAATCCCTACCATAGTCATATGCCTATGTCTGTATCGTGTAGTGTATGTATCATAGTCTAGGGACAGTTTAGGGGGGAGCCAATTAACTTCTCTGTATGTTTTTGGAATGTGAGAGGAAACCGGAGTGCCTGTAGGAAACCCACGCACAGAGTGCTAACCCCTACGCCACTGTGCTGCGTAATAAATGATTAATAGTACCCACTTTTAAAGTAATTTTCCTGGTTTCAGCATGAGAAACACTTCCTATATCTATATATTGATGTATATTGGTATGCAACCCCGCCTAACAGTGATGATAAGCCTAGGCCGATTAGCAATGCGGAATTCTCCCCTCCAAGCATTCTGGGATACCTGATTGTATAAATGCACACATACGTGTAATAAGAATAATAATTGAATAGCGTTTTCTCCCTGGGGAGTCAAAGCATTGTGATACACTGGGGGAACAGTGGCGAGGCAGCGCGTTCGTCCGATTACCAAGAGTCTCGGCTCTGCCTGTTCAGTAAGCCAGCAATTCAGTAGGAGACCTTGGGCAAGTCTCCCTAACACTGCTACTGCCTATAAAGCACATCCTAGTGGCTGCAGCTCTGGCGCATTGAGTCCGCCTGGAGAAAAGCGCAATATAAATGTCATTTGTCTTGTCTTTGTCTAAATCAGCCTGTGGTGTATGGGTAGCTGACTGATCTCTCTCCAATCAGATTCGAGAGAGAGATTTGTCTCTCAGTTGAATCTGCCCATCATCGCTAGATGTATGGCTACCATAAATTATTAAAAACATTGAAAACTGGATTCCCCGCTTGAGTCATCAGTAGACCAGAAGCGATAAGTCATGTGACCTGGCCAGTCTCACCAGCACTGAGCGATGACCTGGTGTCAATAGGCACAGATGACACAAAAGCAAACATTTGATTGGCGGCTGTTATCAATAGGTCCATTGTCGTGTACCAATCAGATGCACATAAACACTGCAGACTCACCCTCAGCTGACAGGCCCTGTATGTTAATTCCTTTGGCTGCCAGGAAGCTCAGGCATGCATCAATGTTCTCAATCTAAAGAAAACAGAAGGTGACAAGTGAGACACAATGAAGTGACAGCACACTCCTCAATGTGACTTGTGGAATTCAGTACAAGGGAATAGCACAATCCTGAGGAGCACAACGCCAATGTCTGCTGTCACACAACAAACAAGGCTTTCCAAGTCAAGATGCCCCCTGAGGGTCCTTTTATACCCGCTGTGCTGCAGGCACACCTGTACTTGGTAAAAAAAAGAAGTTGAAACCACATACAATGGTACTTCAAGTGGACCTGAACTTAGAACTCCTCTCTGTTCTAAAAGATACATAACATCGTAATAATCTTTAAACAAAAAACATTTCTTTGTTACAGCTGATACAAATCCCTAAAATAAATCTGCAGTTTCTACTTCCTGATTCATAGAAGCAGACATATTGTGACTTATCTGCTTATCTGCCCTAGGCAATCATGTGACACAGGGGGGGATCAAATTACAACTAGTGATTATAGTCACAGATGAGGGGGAATTAAACAGGCTAAACTCTCTAAATACATACAGGGTGCATTTCTGTTATGTTTTCCTTGTGTCCTGTGCAAGAGTTCAGGCCCACTTTAAAGCAAACCTAAAGTGAGAGGGATATGAAGACTGACATATTTATTTAATTTTAAGCAATACCAGTTGCCTGGCTGTCCAGCTGATCCTCTGCCTCTAAAGGTGTATACACACCTTTTGACTTATGTCGCCCATGAGGGATCGGATCCCGATTCCCCTAGGGTGACATTGCTGGCTGGCCGGCCTGTCGCGTCTGCTGTGTAGCTTACGGCGCATTCTGTTGCTTAACCGGGGGGGGGGGGGGGGGGTAATTTTTGGGAGGGACAATGGAGCAGTGCGTGCGTCATCACAAGGCAGACAGGGGAGCCAGACAAAGCAATCAGGTGTCGTGGGGGCGAGTTGATCCGCCGGGGAGATTGTTCACGGATCGGGGGTCGGTGGCCACTGTCCACACACCTATGGGCTGAGGCGGTCATCATTGTGTGTGTACGGGCCATACTTCTATACTTTTAGCCATAGGCCCTGAACAAAGATGAAGATCAGCTGTTTCTGGCAAAAAACTGAGAAGATTAGCTGCATGCTTGTTTCAGGTGTGTGATTCAGACACTACTAATGCCAGAATGATCAGCAGGAAAGCCAGGCACCTGGTATTGTTTAAAAGGAAATACATATATATGTCTGAATCACACACCTGCATGTGGCTGATCCAGTCAGACTTCAATCAGAGCATCTGAGGAGGTGGCAGAGGGTCAGCAGGACAGCGAGGCAATTTGCATTGTTTAAAAGTAAATACATATGTCAGCCTCCATATTCCTCTCTGTTCAGGTGTGCTTTAAGGTGGCCACTAACAATACAATCTGCTGAACGATAGTTTACGAATGATTCTTCTCATGATCATTTGGGACAACTACTGGGAAAAAATTCTCCTAACCAATCAGATTAATGAAATCGATACGAAAATCGGATCGATCCCGTCAATCTGATCAGATTGGTTAGGAGATTTTTGTCCATTAGTTGTCCCAAACAATCATTTTCCATTGTTTATATGAAGAATTGTTCGTAAACGATCAATTGGCAAATTGTATTGTTAGTGGACACCTTTAAGTTCACCTATGGACAGAGGTGTGTTTCCTCCTGTGTTCTGTTTCCCCAGCATCTCTTCTCCTGATGTTGGTGGCTGAAGTGCATCTCAATTAGACATGCGCACACCTCTTCTGCGCTTGCCCACTGGAAACCAGCGCTCATGTACAATCGCTTGCCCACTGGAAACCAGCGCTCATGTACAAGCGCTTGCCCACTGGAAACCAGCGCTCATGTACAATCGCTTGCCCACTGGAAACCAGCGCTCATGTACAAGCGCTTGCCCACTGGAAACCAGCGCTCATGTACAATCGCTTGCCCACTGGAAACTAGCGCTCATGTACAAGCGCTTGCCCACTGGAAACCAGCGCTCATGTACAAGCGCTTGCCCACTGGAAACCAGCGCTCATGTACAAGAGCTTGCTTTCCTTGGAATTTGAGGTCGAGAGCTTGCGCGTGCCTAGTTCAGATGGACTCATTCCTGTGCATTGTGTATGGGCTTGCGCATGCGCAGTGCACAGGAGCTTATGCATGGACATGAGCAACCGCATCCCTGTTGGACAAGCCTGTTGAGGGAGCAGTGAACAACAGGCAGACCTCTCCAGAGGTGTCCAGAGGCAAGTATACAAACCATTATATGTGTTCATTTATTTTTCATTTTCTGTGCGCTTACATTATTCATGCAGGAATTGTAGTCCGTAAATAAGGTACAGGGTCCCGGCCTGATAGAAAGTGCAGCTATATTGCCAGTTAGTGAAATTTATAGCTAACTCCAAATTTAAACGGAAAGATCACTTTAACAATATGAAAATAAAAAAGAGGCTTTGTAGAAAACTGATATACGACAGCAATCCCTATGTTTACATCAAAGCAGAGCTTCAATAGAATTTCTCCTTATAAATAATGTTATCAAAATGTATTATTACTGTTTATACTCGAATATAAGTGGACTTAGTGTATAAGTCGATTCAAATATTTGACCCTATTAAGCTGACATTTTTGAAGACTCAAGTCGAATGGAAAGTGTGCCATTAAGGGCTTAAAGGACAACTGAAAGGGATATGGAGGCTGCCATATTTATTTCCTTTTAAGCAATATCAGTTGCCTGGCTATCCTGTTGCTCCTCTGCCTCTAATACTTTCAGCCATAGACCCTGAACAAGCATGCAGCAGATCAGGTGTTCCTGACTTTATTGTCAGAACTGACAAGATTAGTTGCATGCTTGTTTCTGGTGTGAATCAAACACTACTGCAGCCAAATACCGGTAGATCAGCAGGACAGCTAGGCAACTGGTATTGTTTAAAAGGAAATAAATATGGCAGCCTCCATATACCTCTCACTTCAGGTGTCCTTTAGGTCCCCAAGTGCAGCCATTAGCACAGCCAGGGCCACATCCCTCTCACGTCAGGTGTGCTGTAAGAAGTGTTATATAGTGACGGAGCTATAATGTCCCCCCCCCCATCCTCCTAGTGGATTATTTACTACAGGTGAGGGATCAGGAAAAGCAGTGAAGGGAACCTGTGTTCACTTTGAGAATCCAATCAAGCACACGGGAAAACGCAGCAAAGCGTAAAGCGATTACTTTGCAGGTTTTAGTCTGGGCGAGCGTGAAGCGGCCGTCCATCATCTGACAAAGCGCGGTGACAGTGTGGCGTTGGGGACATCGCAGCTCTGAGTGGCGGCAGGGGCTGTGTTATCCCAGCCATGAGAGGAGTGCAGGGAGGAGGGGGAGGTCAGTTGTGGTAACAGGGATGGATGGCATGCCGAGCATAGTGTTTATACAGTGGTTACAGGAGGGGGGTGTCACCAAAATAGATCAGCTGCAACTGTCACCCGCAAGCTGCAGGACTCGCCTGTGACAAGTGGTCGGATCAGACGGGCTGGAGATGGAGAATTCACCTCATGTACAGCTTAATGTACAGAAGGAATGAGGGGAATGTACCAAAAATACATCCCAGCATAGATCCAGGAGAGAGCTGTGACAACTGTATTATCATTCATGGAGCCATAGATTACAGCTGTGCTGTAAAGGCTTTCCCATGCTGCTACCCCCCCCCCCTTCCATGTCAAGCCCCCCTTTTCATGTATACATTCAGCATGCAGTAGCTTCCCTACATTCAGCCATGACAACCCCCTCTTCCTAGTTCACCCCTCTATGCAGCAGCCCCCATGTGCAAAAACCCTCTTCCATGCTCAACCCCCATGTACAGCAGCTCCACTCTTCCATGCACAGCCCCAATGTACAGCAGCCCCCCATTCCATGCACAACCCCCATGTGCAGCAGCCCCCCATTCCATGCACAACCCCGATGTACAGTATCCCCCCATTCCATGCACAACCCCCAAGATCAGTAGCACTCTGATATGTGCCACCCCAATGTACAGCAACAACACCCCCCCAACACACACACTTCCATGCACAACTGCCATGTTTAGCAGCCCCCCTCCCATGCGCAACCCCCATGTGCAGAGCCCCCTTCCATGAACAGCTCCCATGTGCAGCAGCCCCCCCCCTCCCTTCCATGTGCAGCAGCCCCTCTTCCATGCATAGCCTGCATTTGCATTTTCATCTTCTACCATGCATTGCGGCAGTTGCATGCACACTACTTCCCTAGGAACTTCAAAATAGGTAACAGCTGCGGTCTCTCCTAGGGAAGTTGGCAGATGCCATACGGATAGGGGACCAGGACCGTAACCCCCTCAAAGGCACGCTCCTTATGGGGAGGTTCATTTTATATATTTTCAGTTGCAGGCGCTCAGTTGCCTGGCCCAGAATGAGCAGCAGATCAGATGCTGTGCCGCCACTGGCTTCATGCTTATTGCAGGTGTGGGCCTCAAACACAACTAAAGCCAAAAGTTCAACATGACAACCAGGCAACCGGCGTTGTTTATATTCCTGCTTTCATAGAAGCAGACATAGGGTTAACACCCTGTGTTCACAAATTAGCTGCTCTGCCATAGCAGAGGAGATTCCTGAGCTGACACAGCTGAGAGTTCAAATTACAACTTGTGATTAGACACAAATGAGGTGGAGTTAGACAGGCTAAACTTTCTAAATACACACAGGGTGCATTTCTCTATGTTTCCCTTCCGTCCTGTGCAAGAGTTCAGGTCCACTTTAACATGTGACAGGTTCCTTTTAAAACAAAATTGACCGATGTGAGGATCAGCAAGCCGCACACTTCAAAGAACAGCGATCTCAAGAGCTGACAATTAAGCTTTAGACAACACAGGTGACGCATGAAGCCAGACACTCACCATTTGTGATCGGTTCTTGGGGCAGCCATTGATGTCCTCAATCTTCTCATTAGCTGAGGAGGAACAGAGAGAATATGCGGTCAGGTATGGGAGAGAGACAGTGTGGTCAGGTATCAGATCTGGACTTGCCAGGGAATGAAGAACAAGACAAGATGTGAAAGATTGAGAGATGTCCAGGGAGAGGTGGGGGATTTCACAAGTGCGGCCCACCCAAGACAGCTGAAGCGGGGTCATTTAGGGAGCGCAGACAACTGTTCACAGCTTTTAAAAGCAGGAATCATCCTGGGAGCCTCAGAGGATGACAGAAGAGCTGTGCAGCTAGGAGGATCAGCTGTGTGGCTGCGCTATAGACTGTTACTGCTACTGTGACTCTATACAGAGCTGACATGTTCTGCAGCGATTCACAGAGGATGTACACTAAGGACCCTCCCACACTGTATGTGCTTTGATTAACCGTAACGGTTGTTATTGCGGTGCGACACTAAGCGATGTTCGCATAGTCGTGTGACTGTACCCAGGTCGCGATATCGCGGAAACGACCGATCAGTGCTCAAAAAAATCGCCGGTCATCGCCTGGGGATTCTTTCAGCCCCCATAGCCTTACAGATCCTTCAGTTTCCTTTCAGTATGCTTCATTGTGCCCCTTGGAAAGATTGCCCGACAGGCTACACGCCTCCTCGATCGTGCTGCCGTGGCCGGGAGCGTTATATGTATGCACAGTTCACAAGACTTAAAACTGTGAATGCACACGACGTTCCTGGCCGCGCAATCAAGGACATGCAGCCACACACGCGATGTCGACGATTTTTCAGAGGGACACAGCGGAAGCATACCGGGAGGAAACTGTAAGGCCGGGGGAGGTGGGGCTAGCAGAATCCCCTGGTAAGTAATAAAGAACTTGATCCTCTATCTTAGGTAGTTTCTTATAGTTAATCTAATTCTTTTTTTTGTTAATTTTATGCACGTTGGACATGGACCAGCCTGAACCGTCTCAGGATTATTTTAGGCTGCTTACACACCAAGACGTTACAGGCGCACGTTAGTGCGCCTGTAACGCTCCCCCAACGCACAGCAATGTAACACAAGTGGGCTGTTCACACAGCCCACGTTGCGTTACATGTAACGCTGCACGTTCTGTGCAAAGTGCAGCATCCTACGGCGTTGGAGTGGCTATAGCCGCGTTAGACTGTTTGCACATGCGCAGTGGGGGGCGGAGAGGAGGCGGGGAGAGCCAGCTACAGTAGCCGCGCACATGGCTACTTAATATTCACTGCACTGGCGGGCGCTGATTGGCCGGCGGGACCACGTGATGCGGAGTGTCTCGCTCCGCATCACGTGGTCCCGCTGACCAATCAGCGCCACTCTGGGAGACATTATAGGACTCGAGCCGCCTAACGCGGCTCACTCTACCGTCGGCTCTTGCAGCACCATACGTTGTGTTAGGTGCACGTTATGCGACCTTAACGTGCCACCTAATGCAACGTCTTGGTGTGCAAGAAGCCTTAACCCAGCCAAGGTGCCTGATAACTACCACCTCCGCTAGTGTCGGTACAGCGTTCCCCAATCCCCAGGTGTGTCGGCGAGCACCAGGCGGATTGACTCAGCCGAGGGCATTATTCCCCACACACTTCGTGATGCCCCTTGTTCACCTCTACAATACCCCCCGCTCCCTGCATAGCAACTGAACGCCTTGCTAGCCTAGGGGCTAGTGATGCTTCTGTACAGCCTTGGTCCTGTTGTCCGAGGGATCGAGTCCCAATTCCTGACAGGTAACATGCCTTGTATGTGTGTATGAGGCTTCATGCTGGGAATACACCATACACCATGCAATTTCCCATCAGATACAGGACAGTGAAGTTGGAGTCAGAGTAATTTTGGGTACCTGGAGTCGGAGGTTTCATAAACTGAGGAGTCAGAGTCGGATGATTTTTGTACCAAATCCATAGCTTTTTGTAAAAATCGAGTCGAGGAACCTGAGCCATTTTGGGTACTTGGAATCGGATGATTCTTGTACCAACTGTGCAGCCCTGATCAGATAGATGGGTCCATAGTTAATTTCTGACAGGTCCAATAGGATTTTGATCATTTTTCTGATCAGATCACTTCTGTACACATCGATCAGAAAAACGACCCATTTATCTGGTGGGAAATTGCATGGTGTATTCCCAACATTAGAAGGAGTTTTCCTCTTGCTGCAGCGATTACTGTATGGGTGACCTCTCTCCTCCCACCTGATCCCCACTCTTCCTTTAGACACAGGAATGCATGTTTACATTCGCCTGTCACTGTTATCTCGTCTAATCATCTTCCTTCACTGCCTATATTCACTGGCTACAGATGAAGTGTTTCCCGTAATGCTGCCTATCTGTAGCATGGCATGCTGTACCACATTGCACGGCTTAGTGATTCGAATTGCGGCTCCCAGTGGAAATAGGCCCTTACTCCTCATCACCTGAGAGTGGGGCGGGGAGCACACTAGACAGTGCAGAAATCCATGTGTTTTCTGCACTGGACAACTGTAACGAAAGGGATATGGAGGCTGCCATATTTATTGCCTTTTAAGCAATACCAGCTGCCTGGCTGTCCTGCTGATTCTCTGCCTTTAATACTTTCAGCCATAGACCCTGAACAAGCATGCAGCAGGCCAGGTGTTACTGATATTATTGTCAGATCTGACAAGATTAGCTGCATGCTTGTTTCTGGTGTGATTCAGACACTACTGCAGCCAAATAGACCAGCTGGGCTGCCAGGCAACTGGTATTGCTTAAAGAAAATAAATATGGCAGCCTCCATATTCTTCTCACTTCAGTTAACTTTTAAATTTTTTGCTGTGTTTTTGTGGCCTTCTTGTATGCGTATGCGTGTTTGGTGTGTTTTGAGTTCACGGTTTTTATTATTTTCCCTAATCAGTAAAGTAAACACATTAGGGCTCTTGCACACTGCAAGTGATTCCGATTCAGATTCCACTTTTTAATCAGTTTTTACATCCGATTCCGATTTGCAGTTTGCTCCCTGCACACGGAATCTGAATCGGAATCACTTGCAGTGTGCAAGAGGCCTAAAAACGCATGCAAAAACACATTCCTCTGTGTCTCCATTGAGATACATTGGGCTCGATTCACAAAGCGGTGATAACCCAGTTAAAGACTTTAGGCGTGATAACCATTTTTATCATGCCTAAACTCAGTTTAGGCATGATAAGTTTAGGCATGATAAGTTTAGGCATGATAAGTTTAGATAAGTTTATATCGCGCGCAAAGTCCCGCACGCAAAGCAGCGCCATTAAACTCTATGCAAAGTGCACCAGACTTTGCTAGCGCAAAACTTTTGATCAGCTGTGCACTGCGGTGCTAACCCAGTTGGTGCTTAAACTTATCACGCCTAAAAACTTATTACACCTAAACTTATCATGCTTAAACTTATCACACCTACACTTATCATGCTTAAACTTATCACACCTAAACTTATCATGCCTAAACTTATCACACCTAAACTTATCATGCCCAAACAGAGTTTAGGCGTGATAAAGGACTTTTCACTAGCGTGCTAACTGTTAGCACCGCTTTGTGAATCAGGCCCATTGTGTGCGTTGTGTTGTAGGCTCACCAGTCATGCCGGCGGGAATCCTGGCCTGACCTGTGTTTAGCATCATTATGAATTGCCACTGTGAACATGTAGTGACGTCAGTAGTTTTGGCGGTGTCACATGATACAGGCCCTCGCGGTGGCAATGCCAAATCATGCCGGACACAGGAGGCCAGGATTCCTGCCGGCATCACAGGTGAGCCGCCTGCAACACTCAGCACAGGCCCATGTGCAGTGGGGGGGAGGGGTTATATACATACAATTGGGGGGATACCGGCCACAGGTCCATTGATTGTTAGGATATGAAATGCCAATATTGCTGTGCACCCGATCAAGCCCTTTTGAATTTGTTTTGATCGATTTAGCTGGAAAAGGGTTGAGACGTTCGATCAGGTGCCCATATTGCAGCATCAATCTCTGCCAGATTAAATCGTTGTGATCCGCCAGATATCGATGCCAAAAATCGAACCATGAAAGCAAGTTTAAAAAAAAATGTATGGTGCATGGCCACCTTAAAGTGACGTACACATTTAAAAGTTTTCCCCTGAAATAATTTTTAGGAATAATTTAAAGTTTATATATGAGAGCTATGTGGTTAGTTCTGCTCTATGGAGAGGGGAGAGAATGAGCAAGCGGCTGTGGGGTGGCAATAGGAGGTGCAGAGGTCTCAACTGCACTGGGGCCTTGGGCTAGAGGGGCCCCGTAGGACCCTCCCTCAACTGCAGTATTAGCTCTCTATTGGTCCTGTACTGGTAATAATCACTTCGATAGATGCTTTGAATGATAATAATCATTAACAAACTGTTCCCCCTCCCCTTCTTGCACCTCTGACACTGTGGTTGTCCTTAGCAGGTTTTGGTGCGCCGTATCCATTGTTATGTATGGAGTGCTGGGGGGGTCCAGTATAAAACTCGCACCGGGGCCCAGAGCTCCTTAGCTATGCCACTGCTGTGATACTGCAGTAACTTGCTTTATAGATAACATTATGTGCAACACACAAAACCTCATGCTCTGTAAATTATGATCTATTCCATGCAATATGCATTAAAAAAATAAAAACACAAGGCAACAGTATGGGGCCGAGACTGTGCAGACTGACGGCTAGCGACACGTTCTGTTGCTATGTGGGGCAGGAGGGCTGATGGTGCGTTGCACCAGGAGCGTCACAGAGCGGGCAGGATGTGATGCGATAACAATCACCCCGGCCATCACTCAGCTGAGTCACAGCGCCTGGCGGATCTCGCTGGCCGATGTGCCGAGGGGGTCGCTGTACACACATTAGATCCTCAGCAGAGGAGGTCGTTATCAGCCAGCTAGGTTTAGTTTATTCCAGTGTGTTTATGTAGCTGTAGCTAGGAATTTGGATGCCCAACATGGAAACACAATGAACGCTTCTGCGCTGTGTACCACAGGTGACCCTAGAAGGCCTCACACAAGGTGAAATTCCTGCTCCGTGTTGTCACCAGCCTGTTCTCTTCTCTGACACCTCAGTATGGAGGATGTATGCGCTCTATAGATGTCATGCTGACAGCAGCCTGCAGGCATTCCAGGAAAGTCAGGACTTGCTCCTGGGACTGTTTACCCCTCCTGTGTGTTTGCAGCAGCGGAGTTCCCTCACATTGCTACAATGTGCTCTATTCTGAGATATACTCCGCTACACGGAGCTACCCGAGGGGGGGACATGATAGAACGTCACTCTGCTGTCATCGCGAGGGGATGCGGGAGCGTGATAGAGTGACGGAGCCCCGGGGAACGCTGCCTGGACCCCCGGAACCGCTGGAAGATCATGTGAGCCTGTCCTGGCTGCAAATCCCACAGCACAAAACAGCCTGGCTGCTGCAGGGAAATAAAGAGTACCTGTCAGGTTTATAGCATTAGTAAACTAACATACATCCCACACACAGGTGCTCTTTTAACTCTGCGCAGGACTTCGAGATGGCTATTATCTGTCCATAGGCTCTTTGCTTAGCTCTAGAGTACATAGTCATGTCACTGACTGTCCTCAGAGGAGCTCACACTCTAATCCCCACCATAGTCATAATTGAAGGTCCTACAATATTATTATTATGTATTTATAAAGCGCTAACATTTTCTGCAGCACTTTACAGAGTACATAGTCATGTCACTGACTATCCTCAGAGGAGCTCACAATCTAATCCTGCTTTAGTCCTTGTCTAATGTCCTATCATATTATTATTATGTATTTATATAGCACTGGCATCTTCTGCGGCACTTTACAGAATAGTCATGTCATTGCCTGCCCTCAGAGGAGCTCACAGTCTAATCTTTACCATAGCCATAGTATAATGTCCTATCACATTATTATTATTACTTATATAGCACTGACACCTTCTGCAGCACTTTAGTACATAGTCACGTCACTGGCTGTCCTCCACAAACTAATTACTAACATAGTCATAGTCTAATGTCCTACCATAAGAATGGAGAGGAGAGGAAATTGAAGTGGAAAAGATGAACAAAGATGAGATAAGACAGGAGAGGGGAAAGAAAAAGAAAGTAGGAGGGAACATAAGATTAGAAGAAAATGAAAATATGTATTAGTAATGATTTTTTAAATTGCACTGTAATTTTATTATAAATGTGAAAAATTCTCAATAAAAAGACAGGTTACAAAACAAAGAAAAAAAACGAGAGCAGGCAGGAGACATAAAGGGAGAGGAAAATCAGAAGAAGAGAAAATGAAAAAAAGAGAAGAAAGAAGGGAAGGAAATGAGAAGAAAGAGGAAAAAAAAACAAGAGGAGAGAGAAGGAGAAATGACTAGAGAGGAGAAAAAAAAAGAAAGAAATTAGCAGAAAAATGGAGAAATCATAGGATGGCTGAGGAGAGAAAAAGAATAAATGAGAAGAGAGGAGAAATGAGAAGAAAAAAAAGAAAGCAAGAGAGATATATGGAGAAAAGAGAGAAAGAAAAAAAAAGAGAGAGAGGAAGGAAGGAAGGAAAGAAAGAAAGAAAGAAAGAAAGAAAGAAAGAAAGAAAGAAAGAAAGAAAGAAAGAAAGAAAGAAAGAAAGAAAGAAAGAAAGAAAGAAAGAAAGAAAGAAAGAAAGAAGGGGGAAATTAGAAGAAAAAAAAAGAAATTAGGAGAGAGGAGAAAATGGGGAGGAAAAAAGAAATGAGAGAGAGAGAGAGAGAGAGAGAGAGAGAGAGAGAGAGAGAGAGAAAGTTGGATGAGGATGACAGGCTGGCAGATGACAGGAGATTGCACTGTGTGTGGCCGGCTGCAGATACAGAGGACAGGACAATGTCAGGTTAGACACACACAAGTTGGGACAGGCACTGAACTCCTCAGTGAACTCCCTGCAGGTGTCGGGAGACCTCGGCAGACTAGGAAAATCATTCAGGTGATGGCGATTCCCTTACAGTATATTAAAAGCAAATGCTACTTACCCACAACCTGGATAATGTCAGCCAGCAGCACCCCGTCCGTCACATCCTGCTGCAAGTCCTTAATCAGTCGCTTGTGGCCCGACTTTGCCAGGTAGTGGTTGGCCCAGTCTGTGTAGATCTGAAATGGAGTGAAAAGGAGAAGACTTTAGTGTGACCCAAGCCGTCCTCCCCTCTCATTATAAAGAGACCCCAGAAAAGAGCAGAGGGGGTTTAACAAAGCGCAGGAGAGGAGCGTGCGGAACATTAACATTCAGGACATGTTACATTTCTACACTGCTTCTCCAATAGCTGCTGTCCTCTATTGAGGCGCGTGACATCACAGCTTAGAGTGAGGCAGAGAGAATGGGCAGCCCGGCCGGCGTGGAGGACTCAGCCGCAGCACTTCCAGCTGTACCCGGCGCTTCGCTGCCTTTCAATACATTATGTTGGGGGGATTAGCGGCTCTCCCCAACAGCACTAATGTGTTTGTTTTCAAACTCCCCAATCACCACACTTGGCTGGAAATGTGACAACACAGGCTGTGTCACACACACCACGGGTACAGGCCGGCCGCCAGTTACTCATAGAGCAAAATAATAATCATTAGAACAATAACAATGTTCCATATAAAAGTCTTATATAAAAATGTGATATGTCAGCACTACTCCCATGCAATGAATGCTGTTACCATAACTCAGGGGCCTTATCCAATAGGTGCCTTTCGATTCAGAAATTGCTCACGTTTTAAGGATCGCTGCAGCACCATGATTAAGGGCCTGTACACACTGGCTGCGTTGTGCTGCGATTTTTCAATCGCAAACCCTTCATGAAAATAATGCAAATCGCAAGGCGCTGTACGAAATGGTGCAATGCGATTTTAGAAAGAACACTAATTTTTGAGCACTTGCATTTGTGAGACGAAGGAAAAACGCAATGCATGCGATTTTGATTGTGTTTTTTAGGTAATCAGGAAAAGATGCCCTTAGCAAAATCGCAATCGCATTGCAAAAGCACAAAAATCGCAAGTAGAATTTTGATTTAAAAAAAATGCAATTTGCGGTGTGTACAGGCCCTAATATGTAAATTGCGGTTTTGTTGTTCCACTAGTGCGATTCGTTTCTTTCTGAATTAAAATCTCTGCATTTTTGGTGCATTTGCATCTGTATTTTCCGCGTAACAACCAACTGAAAGACCAACTCATTTGCATACTGCGCACACAAGCAGAACGACGGACAGCATGACATGGTCATATTGAAAACAAGTACAGGTTGTTCAAACGACTTGTACACATGTGGCCAACAGCACGATATCAGCCAAACAGTCGCGTCAATTAATCCGCAGGTTGGATCGAGCAAACCGCCTGTTATCAGACGCTAGTCTAGTCATTTGTCACCAGTTCACATGCCCAACAGACAAAGCTTGGATGATAGTTGGGCAGAATAGTTGCATGTGTGTACGAGCCTTAGGCCACATACAGACATCAGACCATAGTCTTTGGAAAATGAAAGATCACAGACCAATCTTACCACCCTTCCTGTAGTATAAGAGCCATACTCTACACAGTCTTTTCTATGGAGCTGAACTCCACATCAGGAAAAAATCTTTGCAAGATGCTGCACACACAGATGCTGTACAGACACAAAAGATCAGTATCTGCAAAAGATCTGTTCCTGCCAAAAATCCATTCCTGCAAATTGCAATGATAGTCTATGAGATCTGCAGATCATCATACACACATGATTTAACTGACATTCATCTGCAGATCAGATCCACCAGGATGGATTTTCAGATCTGCAGATCTGCAGATGAATGTCAGTTAAATCATGTGTGTATGATGATCTGCAGATCTCATAGACTATCATTGCAATTTGCAGGAATGGATTTTTGGCAGGAACAGATCTTTTGCAGATACTGATCTTTTGTGTCTGTACAGCATCTTTGTGTGCAGCATCTTGCAAAGATTTTTTCCTGATGTGGAGTTCAGCTCCATAGAAAAGACTGTGTAGAGTATGGCTCTTAGGCCACATACAGACATCAGACCATAGTCTTTGGAAAATGAAAGATCACAGACCAATCTTACCACCCTTCCTGTAGTATAAGAGCCATACTTTAGACAGTCTTTTCTATGGAGCTGAACTCCACATCAGAAAAAAATCATTGCAAGATGCTGCACACACAGATGCTGTACAGACACAAAAGATCAGTATCTGCAAAAGATCTGTTCCTGCCAAAAATCCATTCCTGCAAATTGCAATGATAGTCTATGAGATCTGCAGATCATCATACACACATGATTGAGCTGACATTCATCTGCAGATCTGCAGATCTGAAAATCCATCCTGGTGGATCTGATCTGCAGATGAATGTCAGTTAAATCATGTGTGTATGATGATCTGCAGATCTCATAGACTATCATTGCAATTTGCAGGAATGGATTTTTGTCAGGAACAGATCTTTTGCAGATAATGATCTTTTGTGTCTGTACAGCATCTGTGTGTGCAGCATCTTGCAAAGATTTTTTCTGATGGGGAGTTCAGCTCCATAGAAAAGACTGTGTAGAGTATGGCTCTTATACTACAGGAAGGGTGGTAAGATTGGTCTGTGATCTTTCATTTTCCAAAGACTATGGTCTGATGTGTGTATGTGGCCTTAAGGTGCCCATACACTCGTCAGATTGGCAGCAGATAGATAAGAAATGCATCTGATGATCTATCTGATGCGTTTTTAGAACATTTTTTACCAGGATAGAATTCCAATAGATTTCAGTTTGAAATCTATTGAAATTCGATCTGATGGCATTTTTTTGCCATCAGATTTCCATTAAGGCCAATGCAAACTGATAAGCAATCTCATCAGATCGACCTAAATTTTCCACCCTGCAAGTTCGATGGAAATCCATCGAAATCGGCCGTCGATCGGTCGATTGGCCAACCGATTTGCAATCGATTGATCGATCGATCGATCGGGATCGATCGGTCGGCCAGACAATCGGCTGAGTGTATGGGCTGCTTTATACTACAGGAAGGGTGGTAAGATTGGTCTGTGATCTTTCATTTTCCAAAGACTATGGTCTGACGTCTGTATGTGGCCTTAAGGGGCCCATACACTCAGCCGATTTTCTGGCCGACCGATCAATCCCGATCGATCGATCGATTGATCGTTTGCAAATCGGTTGGCCAATCGACCGATCGATGGCCGATTTCGATCGATTTCGATGGATTTCCATCGAACTGGCAGGGTGGAAAATTTAGGTCGATCTGATGAGATTGCTTATCAGTTTGCATTGGCCTTAATGGAAATCTGATGGCAAAAAAATGCCATCAGATCGAATTTCAATAGATTTCAAACTGAAATCTATTGGAATTCTATCCTGGTAAAAAATGTTCTAAAAACGCATCAGATAGATCATCAGATGCATTTCTTATCTGTCTGCTGCCAATCTGACGAGTGTATGGGCACCTTTAGGCTCCCACTAGAGCAGAGAATGGACATTTTTTGTCCATTCTCTGCTCATTGGGCTTGATTTACTAAACCTTGATAACTCAAATATCACACCTTATCAAAGATATCACACCTTATCAAAGATATCACACCTTATCAAAGATATCACACCTTATCAAAGATATCACTCCTTATCGAAGTTAACAAGCCTTATCAGAGCAGCATAGCAAGCGCTACGAACCCGCAAGGGCTCAGGGCAGGATGAGTGCCATTGCCAATTAGCAGGCATAAAGGTTCATACACACCTACCAACTATCTGCCAAACTTGTCTGTTAAGCCCCATTCACACACTCAACAGAAGTCTTTATGCAGTACAACTGTCATACAGCTTTTGTTGTGAAACAAGTTGAAACAACTAATAAAAGTAATTTGCTATTGTGGTTTCAACTTGTTTCACAACAAAATTTGTATGGGGCTTAACAAGTTTGGCAGAAAGGTAGGTGTGTATGAACCTTAAGTTTGTAGTGCTCACTATGCTACACTGATAAGGCGTGTTATCTTTGATAAGGTGAGCTATTTGTCATATCACGGTTTAGTGTGTATGCGGAGGGACCTGGCGACGAGCTGTCACCGACCTGTCGCGCACACGCTCACGTGTGCTGGCGACAGGCCAAAACAGTTGCCCGTGAGTATGGGCCATAAAGGCTTGTATGGAGCTTTAGCCACAGCACTGTCCATATGTAAACACAGGAAACCATTAATAAAGCTGGTGTAAACTGCCTTGCCGCTAAACACAAGAGTTTAGCACCTCAGTAGGAGTCTCTGAAAACACACAGAGGTTTTTCTTGTGAGGTCAGAGATGCAGCGCTGAGAATAATGGGGGCGTGCAGGGATCTATCGATAAAGAGACCCCCTCTTATGTACCAGCCCTATAAAGGCTGCAGAGATAAAAGGGAACACACACACACAAAACTTTTATCACTTCCTGCAAGTAAAGCCACTGACAAATATTTACACACCAAACAGCAGCTCACAATGGCATCAGAGCATGGGAAGAGTTTATGGTAGCCGTACAAAGGTTAAACTTTTTTATATACTAATCTTCTGGTGGTCACGCATGAGTGTGGACATCACAGAGGGGGCAGTTCAGGTTTCACTAGGGGGCGATAAGGAGCACCTGCTGCATTTACTAATCTGCTTGTGGGTTCAAAATGAACTGTAGTGAAAATAACGTAATGAATAAAGTTGTTGTTTTGGGGTTGTTTTTTTTTACACAATATTACTTTATAAATCATTGAGGCCTTGTTCACGTCATAAATCACAATTGTTGACGCCAGCATTTCATGATTTTGTGAGCGATATTTTTTAGCGCCTCCCGGCACTTACCTGCACGTTGCACTTTTGTATAAAGCGCTTTTCTAAGTGCTTTTGCAAAGCGATTCTGTATTTTCACTTCCTGATGTCAGTCAGGAAGTGAACTCTTTCTCCCGGAAATGAATAAATACATTGGGCCTGATTCACAAAGCGGTGATAACTCAGTTATCACGCCTAAAAGACTTTAGGCGTGATAAGCTTTGCACCGCTGAGTTAGCACCGATTTGTGCTCTTTATCGCGCGCAAAGGTTTACACGCGCAATCACGTAATTCCACGCGCAGTGCCCATAGGGTTTAATGGGCGCATCGCGCGCACTGCACCGTGTGCCGCGCGATTGCGCGCGCAAGACCTTGCGCGTGGGAATTTCGCGCGAGTTTCATTTTATCACGCCTAAACTGAGTTTAGGCGTGATAAGGGGCTTTTCACAGGCGTGCAAACACTTTGCACTGCTTTGTGAATCAGGCCCATTGTATTTATTCATAAAAGCGCTGGGGAAATCGCTATACAAAGCGCTTTTTCAAGTGTTTTGCGATTTCCTTATATCTTCCATTGAGGCAAATCATCCCGGAAATGGTACAGGCAGCACTTTGGTGAGCGGATCGGAATCGAACCGCTCAGATGTGAACACTCTCATAGGGAATCATTGCACAAGCGCTTTTAGGGCGATAAAAAGCCAAAAGCGCCCTTAGTGTGAACAAACCCTAAGTCAGTGTGTGCCCGTTGTGAAATGTTTCCTCTCCCCGACTTATACTTTGTAATTAGTCACAGACGACAACATCTTTAGTACTGGCAGCAGGTGCAGCTCTGTAGACAGTTACTGAAAATGTTATAGCCAGCACAAAATATACCTGGTCTTCCAATATGCTACAGGAGCGAGCATCCTGCCTAGCTTAGCAGCCTAGGATAAGCATCACTGGGAGGGTGGTTACATACACTGGATGTTCTGGGTGAACTGATCTACCGGGTCATAGAAAACAAGCACCCGTGGGGATGGAGGCGGAAGGACACAGAAGGGAACGTGCCGACCAAACAGGTGAGTGCGATCCGCTGCAAACACTCTGCAGGAACCCTGGAGGAGAACTATTAAAGTGTAACTGTCGGGCATAAAATTAAAAATCAATTCTTTATTTTTATCTGGTAAACAAGTAATAAGGGTGCTAACCGGGCAATCCAAAAGTTACAAATCACTATTACTTTTCTTGGTGATAAATGATCATTCCCAAGTTCACCTGACTTATTTCGTACATAAAAAAATTGGTACGCACAAAGGAAGTTGCAGGGAATGCTGGGTTGTCCTTTTTTGCTTCTCTACTTTCCCCTCAGCCTGATTGGCTGAAGCCTATTTCTCTCCTGTTTTCCCCTCCCACACTTATTTTCCTCTCTGATTGGGTAATATTTCTCATGCGGAGACAATGCACTTTCTATAGTGGAGGGCGGGCAAATCAGGCAGAGGAGAGTAAGGGAGGAAATTACATCAGGGTTGGCTTCAAAATAGCCACAGTTAAAATGGGAAATGTTAAGAAGGATATTCTCTCTTTTTTTTTTTTTTTTACTGTAGTAATCACTAAAATCAAAACGTAGACAGTGCAATACATATGTTACATAAGTAGAGCAAGTATTTATCTACTTATATATGGGTTTTCTTTCTGAGATAGTATGGCTGACACTTAGGGGAAACCTGGGGGGCCAGCCAATGTAGCACCCTCGCCCCCCCCCCCCACACACACACACACACACACACACAAACTTCAAGCGAGATCGTTTTGTGCGGAGCAATTAATCATTTAGATTGTCCGGAATTTGAACAAGCAACCAAACAACCAGGGGCCCATACACTTAACGATGTTCCCGCCGATGTAAAGCAGATTTGATCACTGTGATCGAATCTGCTGTGAAATCGTTGCGCAAACGCTGACCAAAGATCAATTTCCGTCTGAAATCGATTGTTCCCGTCGATCCATCCATGCGGAAGATTTCGCTGGCAGGTCAGTATTGCGTCGATAGCGGCATTCGAATGTCCAACGACCGACGCTAGCAGCACTACATGTCCCCGCTGCTCCTTCTCCGCTGGGCTCCGGATGGCTTCAATTGTTCCTGGCCCGACAGGAAGTTTAACCATTAGAGCGCCCTCTACTGTTTAAACTTCCCCCGGCAGGAAGTAAAGTGAAGCTGTAGCCATGGAGCCCAGAGCGGAGATGAGACAGCAGAGACCAGGGGACGCGCTGGCCGGATCAGGTAAGGTATGAAGCGGGTGGGTGGGAGGGGGGGGGGGGGAGCGGCGGCAGCTCCACAGATAGTGAATCGGTTTTATAGTGAAATCGATTCCCAATCTGTTTGCAGTAAAGGCAGCCATACGATCCCTCTCTGATCAGATTAGATCAGAGAGGGATCTATCTGTTGGTCGATCTGATGGCAAATCGACCAGTGTATGGCCACCTTATGAGAGTTTACCTACACAATCTGCTCTTAGCATTCAAAATCTGTCAGCCCTCTTACTACAGGGAGGTGCTGAATAAAAAGAACAGAATAAAAAAATAAAATAAAAAAAGGAACAGAAAAAAATAGAGCATTTGTAAACTCACGCAAAAGACCTAAAAAACTGATAGCTGAAATATTAGCATCCAAAATTTGGAACATGAAGTTAGCTATCCACGCCCCCTTTCTAGCGTAAGGCGCTGCAATCGGCTGGCGGTTTATAAATAAAGGCTTGGAGGATTCCTACCTGCATATAACTATATCCCGAGCGGTCGCTGCGGAACACAACACCACAATACACGCCACATCTGCCTGCTGTGGTCTGTTGGGTGACGTGCGCACACTTGACTCCGCGCCACAGGTCGGTTCATATAAAGCTGGATAAACATGTAACAAGATTACAAGCCGGGCTCCCGCTGACACAGTAACCGGCATGAATCACTGAGCAAGATAAAAGAATAGCAACACAATAAAGATTAAAGGGACAAAGTCTGCCGGCGCAGCACCTGTGCTCCAGTGACTCACACAGGTTACTGTACCTTCCAGGAGAGCGGCGAGACGACCTGACACAGCAGCCGGGGATCGCAGACCTGACACAGCAGTCACAGCTGCCGCGGAGCGCAGGCTTCCCTCATTGTCTGAGCGAGAGCTGTGCCTTTAAGAAGTGCTGGTATATTTTTGAAGTGTGATGTCACCCGGTGCCAGCGGGCGGGGAGTGACTAGGCAGAAGTGGATTCTGATCCCTGGATCATTATCTGTCACCCCTTGGCATGCCAACCAGGCGACAAGGAGAGAAACCGCAGCTGGAGAACTACAAGTCCCAGCAGAACCAAAAGTGATGATTCTAGAGCTTTTTTTAAAGGACAATTGTAACAAAAGGGATTTGGAGGCTGACAAATGTATTACTTTGTAAGCAATACCAGTTGCCTGGCTGTCCTGCTGATCGTCTGCCACTAATACTTTTAGCCATAGACCCCAAAAAAGCATGCAGCAGATCAGGTGTTATTGATCAGTTTACCTGCATGCTTGTTTCTGGTGTTATTCAGACACTACTGCAGCCAAATAGATCAGCAAGGCTGCCAGGCAACTTGTATAATTTAAAAGGAAATACACAGACACCATATTATCAGTTGTCCTTTAAGACATGTCCCAGCACACCTCACGCCACGCCCCCAATCACTGAGCTGCCAATAATACCAGCTCTTCCAGCAAACAGCTAGGAAATAAGCGAATCAAATGCATCTTCTGCTGATTTTTATTTGTCCAATTCCAAACACACAAGTTGCACTTGATTTGTACACAATTGCCACAATGTTAGAATCTCACTGACAATGTCATAAATAATTCATAACGGTGATTCATTTCACACTTATCTGTATTTGTACCAGAATAAAATGTTTTGAAAACAATTGAAACTACACTATACCTTTCTGTAATCACTACGGGCCAGTGCACACCAAAAAGCGGTAGCGTAATCGCAAAATCAATTTTTCTAGGCGATTCTATGTCTGTGTCTAGCAGTTTTATAATCATACCTAGCGATTTTTGGAGTGTTTTGGTGTGGCGGTTTTTTATTTTTTGTTACAGTAGAACTGAACAGCTTCTGTAACAAAAACACTCGGAAAATCGCATTGTTCTAGCGCTTTTCAGAGCGATTTTTCCACTTTCCTATACTTCACATTGAGGTTGAATCAGATATCAGCAGAAATGCTGCAGGACTTGCGTTTGCGATTGGGGAAATAAAAAAAAAATCACATTGCTCTGGTGTGCTCCATCCCATTCAAATACATTAGCCAAGCGCTTTTCAAAGCGCAAGCGTTTTAAAGAACGCTCAGAAGCGCTCTTGATGTGCACCAGCCCTACATTCTGTTTAGAGCCACATGAACGCATTTTTATCACAGAAATACATACATTTACCCAAATGTATACATCAACTAGTGATGAGAACTCATGGAGAAATGTGCTTTGTTTGATCAGCTGACAGATATGTAATGCTTGGTACACACGATACAATTTTCTGTTAGATTTACCTGCCAGATCAATTTTTTCCAACATGTCTGATCTTAATTCTGATCGATTTTCCGATTGGTTTCCATAGAAGTGAATCAATCGAAATTAGGATTGGACATGTTGGAAAAAATAGATCTGGCAGGTAAATCTAACAGAAAATTGTATCGTGTGTACCTAGCATTCTCAGTCTCTGATTTGTGATCACATCCTGCTTCAGCAAATGATCATGACTAGAAAATCAGAGACTTACATGTCTATCACCTGACCAAACTGATCACATGCTTCTCCATGACCATCATCTAGACATGACCATCACTATTCACACATAATGCTGAAAACTGAGAGAGGGGTTAGGTTCCAAAAGATGCACCGTCCCTCCAAAAAATAACGATACAAGATATTTGTCTCTCAAATTCATCCCGGTAGATCTGGTTGGCAGACAACTGTTTGTTAAAGAGGAACTTCAGCCTAAACAAACATACTGTCATTCATTACATTAGTTATGTTAATTAAAATAGATAGGTAAAATAATCTCTTACCCACCCTGTTTTAAAAAAACAGACAAATGTTTGTGATTTCATGGGGGCAGCCATCTTTTTGGTTGAAAGGAGGTGACAGGGGGCATGAGACGCATTTCCAACTGTCCTGTGTCCTGATCACCCCTCCCAGCTGCGCGCGCTAGACAACGAGAGCAACAACCTCAGAAATCCCATCATGCTTTGCACAGCATCATGGGGAAAATGCCCAGGCAGATTTCTTCGATGGGATCAGAGCTTAGCTTCTGTGCAGCTAAAAATGAGGTTTGGGTAAGAAAAACAAAGTTCTGATGCTGTGAAACTGTTAAAGAAATCCCAACCCTTTTCAGTGCTGCTGAGTAGATTTTTAGTCTGGAGGTTCACTTTAAGGTAGGTGTGTATGAGATTGCCAGGTGTTGTTTAACCCACACAGCACATGTGTGAAAAAGAGGGAAGAAGATAGACTACACAAGCATTTTTTTTGCATGAACCGATCATTTGCATGTGTACAGCACTGTTACAAAGATCTTTTATTCAAGCCTTCCTGACAAACCTACGTGACAGATTGATTATTCGGTTTGCAAAGACTTCTCTCGTGTGTACTTAGCTTTAAGCCTGGTATTGGCCAATCACTGACCAACTGTATCACCTCCATGTAGCATGAGGGCCAACAGATTTAGAATATTATGAGCAGATTGTATAGGTAAGCTACATGGATGTGGTAAAATTGGCCAATGACTGGCCAATCAAAATTGTGTACCAGGCTTTAATCTAAATACACCTCTCTAACACTGCAGCTGTTCTTGGTAGGTTTTGGGGCTCTATTTCAATACAGAGCTTGGGGCCCCATGTAAAACTTACACTAAGGCCCCAACCTCCTAAGTTACGCCACTGCATGCGTGTCATTTCAACATGCATGTTGAAATGTGATAGTGTTACCTTAAAGGGATACTGTAGGGGGGTCAGGGGAAAATGAGTTGAACTTACCCGGGCTTCTAACGGTCCCCCGCAGACATCCTGTACCCGCGCAGCCACTCCCCAATGCTCCGGCCCCGCCTCCAGTTCACTTCTGGAATTTCAGACTTTAAAGTCTGAAAACCACTGCGCCTGCGTTGCCGTGTCCTCGATCCCGCTGATGTCATCAAGAGCGCACAGCGCAGGCCCAGTATGGTCTGTGTCTGCGCAGTACACTCCTGGTGACATCAGCGGGAGCGAGGACACGGGCGTGCAGGCGCAGTGGTTTTCTGACTTTAAAGTCAGAAATTCCAGAAGTGAACTGGAGGCGGGGCCGGGAGCATCGGTGAGTGGCTGCGTAGGGACAGGATGTCTGCGGGGGACCATTAGAAGCCCCGGGTAAGTTCAGCTCATTTTCCCCCGACCCCCTACAGTATCCCTTTAAGGAGAAAAAATTACTTGCTGCATATGAGTACAGCCATGACTCAGAAGTGACTCCATTGGGGGACTGCCAGATCTTTAGGAGATATCAGGTGGGCACTGTACATACACTGTACACAAGCTAGATTCCTGCCCGAGAGCTCTTCTTTGGCCACCACGGCCGAGTTTAATCTAGCGTGTGTATGTAGCAAACTTCTAGCATCTATACATAGCTTTACAAACACCTGATCTAGCCAGTCTCACCCTTCTTCATCTTCTCTGCTGCATGCATCTAATGTAAACAGTGGCACCTGTTCCTGTTCCATTCCGCAGCTTCATAACTCACAAATATAGCGGCCCCTCAGCCCCACTCGGGAAGCCCCACAATGTGATATCCTAGCTCAGTGATGTGTCAGTTTGATAGCGGTGCTGTACAGTGATCGGACCCCATGCCTCGGTGTTGTGTAACATGTAAACACATTCCCCAGGCTCTGCTCACCACCCTGTGACTCAGGAGCTGATGAGGATGATTCAGGCCACTGTCAGAGCCCCCCAGCACTTGTGCTGCACAGAGGGGTAGACTGCCTGCAGTGTGCTCCTCTATTGTCACATGACAGAACCCCGTCACACAATGCCCTGCCATGAATAGGGACGATGGGACGACACTTGCTGCGGGAGAGGGAAAGGTCATGGAAACAATGGCACTTTCCCAGAAATCGCGTTAGTAATGATCCCTCTGACTAATAGCAATACGCTGAGCTGTGCCATGTCCACAACAGCAAATCAAAACAACGGCAAGAGTGACTCGGCATGTTGGAGGGCGGCCATCTGACTCTGCCGATAACAACTCAGTGCTTTCACTCCAGCTCCATATAGTCCAAGGATTAATAGCTGATATCTTAAAGAGGAACTCTAGTGAAAGACATCCTTTTTTACAATATTTTTTTTGTTATAGGTTATTTAGTCAGTGTTAGCCCATCAAAAAATATTTTTTCTCCCTGATATACATTCTGAAATGTATCACTTGTGGTGACATCTTTAGTTCTGCCAGGTGATCTGTGCAGAATGTTCATTACTGAGAGTTCTATGCACAGAGGGAGATATTGCTTGCTTGGCGGTTGGTAAAAGCCGTTATTTCCCACAATGCAACGAGGTTCACAGGCAGCAAACTGTCAGGACCATGGTCATGACATCACACTGTGGGAGTGGTTTCACCACAATATCAGCCATACAGACTCCCCTGATGATCTGTTTGGGAAAAGGTAAAGCTTTCTCCTGGGAAAGGGGGTATTAGCTACTGACTGGGATGAAGTTCAATCCTTGGTAACAGTCCCTCCTTAAAGGGAGCCTGAAGTTCCTCTCAGAAGCTCACCATTTTCTTCATATAGTGATCTCTTCCAGTTCTGACAATATTTTGTCAGAACTGAAATATACCGGTTGCTGTCAGTTATATACAGTATCAGTTACAACTGAATGTGCAAGGTAATATCCATGTTTTCCTATGGATCAAGTGGGTGATATTACAGTTTAACAGTGTGCTGACCAGGAAGCTGTTAGGGGGTAATAGCCATTTTAAAAATGAAAGACGGAGAATTCCATTGATCTCAGTGTGACAAACAGGACGCAGGAGAGGAGAAAGAGATTGAGGAGTAGACTACACAGGAGGCAAGTATGACCTGTGTATGGTTATTTAGACTTTTTATTTTCAGTTCAGGTTCTCTTTAAAGCAAACCTGTGAGTTCCTTAGGAGAGAAAGTTAGATACCAGAGGCTTCCCATACCCCCCCTGAAGACCACTGCTGGATGCCAGGACCCCCGCGGTCACGCTCCAGTCTGTGAACAAGCGCAGCCTCCCTGCACAGGATGGCAGAATAAGCCAAACCCGATTGGCTCATTGCTACTGCATGAGCCATCCTACACCGTGCAGCCGCACTCGTTCAGGGATGGGAGCACACCGGGCACACTCTTCGTCAAGCCCTTGTCCAAGAGTGTTCGGGAAGGGGGGGGGGGGGGGGGGCGGAGGACGTAAGAAGCCTCTGAATTATCCAGAGGCTTCCCTCTACTGAGGTTACGGTAACTAACAATTTGGGCCACTGTTTTCCCTACAAGTACATTTCATATGGCTTACGCAGTTTATATGTATATGCAAAGAGCATCCATTCCACAGTGTTCATAATAGAAACTAGTAGATGGGAGTGTGAATGTCAATGGATTTGTGCAGGTGTTAAAAATGAACAACGGTGTCTCATAACTTTAAAGGACACCCGAGGTGACACGTGACATGATGAGATAGACATGTAGATATGTACAGGGCCTAGCACACAAATAACTATGCTGTGTTCCATTTTTTCTTTCTCTGCCTGAAAGAGTTAAATATCAGGTATGTAAGTGGCTGACTCAGTCCTGACTCAGACAGGAAGTGACTACAATGTGACCCTCACTGATAAGAAATTCCAACTATAAAACACTATCCTAGAAGAAAATGGCTTCTGAAAGCAGGAAAGAGATAAAAAGGTTCAATAGTTCATATCAGATCGGGTCAGACTATAGCATAACCCTCACTGATAAGTAATTACAGCCATAAAATACTTCCCTGTCAGTAAATGGCTTCTTGGTGCAGGAAAGAGATAAAACGGGTCAATAATTCATAGATTTGAGCTCTGACATACTTCAATGAAGGTGTCATTGAGCAAAAACAATAAAACAGTAAAAACTTAAAAACGAGATTTAAATATAAAATAAAACTGTGTGATATCTAAAAAAGTAATTTTTAGGTGAAGGAGGATAGATACAATTTTTTTTCTCATCAGTTTATTTTCACCTCGGATGTCCTTTAAGCTAGGATTGAACTTAATCCCGATCAGTAGCTGATACCACCTTTCCCACGAGGAATCTTTTCTCGCATAGATCATCAGGGGGGACTGCATGGCTGATATTGTGGTGAGACTCCTCCCACAATGTGATGCCATGACCATGGTCCTGCCAGTTTCCTGTCTGAGAACCTTTTTCAAAAAAAATGAATAAGTGTCAAACGTTTTCATCCTTTGTCTGGGTGATATCAGAGAAAGGTTTGTAAATTGTAGTTTGCGCTACTGCAGCACACAGTATTATAAATAGGTGGCTTAGGGCAGTGACAAGGCAACGCACATAGGGTGAGAATCTGGGATGCAAACTATTGTGCAACATATACTGAGATTCAAGATCAAAAACTATGAATTTGAGGAATTCGATCTCATAATTCTGAGAGCGCAAAAATCTGCAAACATGCTTAATAGCCGCCCACAAGAGGTAAAAAGAGGTAGAGACAATTGTACTATAATTTTACAATTTTTATATTTACTATAAAAGTTACCTAGAGAAATGGGACATGCACATACGGAGGCATGCTAACAACACAAATACATCTACAAATCCATATAGATAGAAATAAAATCACAAAAATATGGCACCGCATATGTAAGAAAAACATAACAAAACTTTATGCATTAAAATCGACCACAAGAACAAATAATGCAAATCGTGCAAATGCACTGACTAAAAACGTAGCATTTCAAACACAACCCAGGCACCTGACCGGATACCTGGAGGATTTGTTGTAGCAGCGTCACACCTCCCACAACTCCAAATCAACACTTGACCACTCCCAAAGTTCATCTAAAAACCTCGGAGCCAGAGCCTTCTGTCATGCTGCCCCTACCCTTTGGAACGCCTTGCTACACCTAATCAAGATAGCTCCAAACCTGGAGGCTGAAGTGTCTTTTTTTTTTTTTTACTATAATTTCGCATCCGGACGTCTTCAGCATTAAATTCCAAGCTGATTTGCTGCATTCCCGCAGCAGAACAAGTGATTTATGCCCCTGAAAAAGCCCAGCAAAGTTCTACGACTTTTCAAGTTGCAGATTTTGCTGCCCGGGAGAGGCAGAGCTGTGCGCAGTAGCTCTGCCTCTAATCCAGTCATTCTCCACCGATCTCCGCTTCACCCTGCCCTTCTCAGTGAAAGAAGACAGAGGGGCAGGGAGAGGCTGAGACTGACTGGATAAGAGGCAGAGCTACTGTGCACAGCTCTGCCTCTCCCGGGCAGCAACAGCTCTGCCTCTCTCAGGCAGCAACAGCTCTCCGCACAGCTCTGCCTCTCCCAGGCAGCAACAGCTCTGCGCACAGCTCTGCCTCTCCCAGGCAGCAACAGCTCTGTGCACAGCTCTACCTCTCCCAGGCAGCAACAGCTCTGCGCACAGCTCGGCCTCTCCCAGGCAGCAACAGCTCTGCGCACAGCTCTGCCTCTCCCAGGCAGCAACAGCTCTGCGCACAGCTCTGCCTCTCCCAGGCAGCAACAGCTCTGTGCACAGCTCTGCCTCTCCCAGGCAGCAACAGCTCTGCGCACAGCTCTGCCTCTCCCAGGCAGCAACAGCTCTGTGCACAGCTCTGCCTCTCCCAGGCAGCAACAGCTCTGCCTCTCCCAGGCAGGAACAGCTCTGCGCACAGCTCTGCCTCTCCCAGGCAGCAACAGCTCTGCGCACAGCTCTGCCTCTCCCAGGCAGCAACAGCTCTGCGCACAGCTCTGCCTCTCCCAGGCAGCAACAGCTCTGCGCACAGCTCTGCCTCTCCCAGGCAGCAACAGCTCTGCGCACAGCTCTGCCTCTCCCAGGCAGCAACAGCTCTGCGCACAGCTCTGCCTCTCCCAGGCAGCAACAGCTCTGCGCACAGCTCTGCCTCTCCCAGGCAGCAACAGCTCTGCGCACAGCTCTGCCTCTCCCAGGCAGCAACAGCTCTGCGCACAGCTCTGCCTCTCCCAGGCAGCAACAGCTCTGCGCACAGCTCTGCCTCTCCCAGGCAGCAACAGCTCTGCGCACAGCTCTGCCTCTCCCAGGCAGCAAAATCCTGGAAAATGTGGAACTTTCCTAGGCTATTTCTGGGGCATAAATCACTTGTTCTGCCGTGGGGATGCGGCGAATCAGCTTGGAATTGATGCTGAAGATGGCTGGATATAAAACTAAGGTAAAAAAAGACACTTCAGTGACTCTTTAAGTCAAAACCGAAAAGCCACCTGTTTAACCTGACATTTTTGATCACATAACTTGTCCCCCTGTAACACATCATAAACCGCTACAGTGTAGTGAACTGAGACACGTTTTTTAACTGTATGAATCTTGCTACAGTGCAATTGTAATATTCTGAAAATAAAGGGTGGAGCTTAGCGACACAGGTAAATGACAAGAAAATCACAGAGTACCACACTTGCGTTGCAATCTTTGTGCACTACTACAGACTACAACCTAAATGAAATTGCAGGAAAATGACAGCAAGTACTACGATCGCTTTCAGGTAAAAATCCAATCCCCACAGTGGGAAAGGGGCACCGGATTACAGTGATTACCGTGGTGCCCCTGCAATTTACTGAGCCCCAGAAAATCACAAGCAATTTGCAGCCAGTGGAAAAGGGCACTGCACCCTTTTTTTGTGTGATAGGACACAATACAACCAGCCATCATCCTATAGATATCAGTAGCCATAGTAATAAACTGCAAACACCACTAAAATATACCAAAACTTGATAGCAGCCAATCATAAGCCACCCTCAGCAAACAAAGCAGTAATAAAGACTGGCATTGGATTGTCTGCTTGGAGCTATTGTCTCATGTACAGTATATAATGTCTGGAGCCACTCACTTGTAACAAGTCTGTAAACTCGGAGTGGCAGAATGTGTAATTCTGACTATCACCTGTCACCTTCTCTGCGCTGCTGAGAAAGCACAGCTGTGTCCTCCTGGGTGCAGCACGTGCCAGAAGACTAGTGCAGCTCTGATGTTAAAGTGAACCAGAGACAAAGCACCCTCATGTATTTTATCATATGTATCAGTGGGAACATTAGAGAAAACACCTTCCCTGCTCTCTGTTTCATCCTTCACTGCTCAGCCTGATTGTAATCAGCCCTGATAAAATCCCCGACTGAGCATTCAGTCTGGCTTTGTTCAGGAGTCAGTATAGTTGAGTCATTATAGCAGAGCCAGAAGGGGGCAGGCTTGGGCTTGAAAAGACAACAGAGAAGACAGACTCAGCTATAATGATTCCTGAGCAAAGCCAGACAATGCTCAGTCGGGGATTTTATCAGGGCTGATAAGAAACAAGCTGAACAGTAAATAATGAAACAGAGAGCAGGGTAGATGTTTTCTCTAATGTTCCCACTGGTATATATGGTAAAATACATGAGGGTGCTTCGTCTCTGGTTCCCTTTAAGGAGGGTCCCATACAGAGGGGGATGACCAGAGGACAGAGTGGGAACTTTTTGACATTGTGGGCACCTTGGATTCTCTTTAAGGAAACGATCGATAAACTGACCGTTCAGGATCAATTGAGCTTATCTGATTATACAATCTGCCTGATCTGATTGAAAACACAATTGTTCACTAAAAACTGAACCGTTAATGGGCACCGTAAAGCACACCTGAAGTGAGAGGTTTATGGAGGCTGCCATTTTTATTTCCTTTTGGAACAATACCAGTTGCCTGGCAGTCCTACTGATCCTCTGCCTCTTTTACTTTGAAGCTATGAACACACATGCGATAACCGTCGCCTTAAATGGCTAATAACGACTGCTTCAACCTACGATACTTATGTGTGTACTGCGGCCGCCAATTGAAATTGCTCAATAAAGATCCATCCTGTTGGATTTTTAGCAATGCCTGATGCCTGAGCAGGAATGTTCGCAATACTCAAGGCTGTCTGTGAAGATCTTTCCCCATCCCTGACGCGCGACAATTCTCGCATGTGTGTTCTTAGCTTTAGCCATAGACCCTGAACAAGCATGCAAATCAGATGCTCTGACTGAAGTCTGACTGGATTAGCAGCATGCTTGTTCCATGTGAGTGATTCAGACACTACTGCAGCCAGAGATCAGCAGGACTGCCAGGCAACCGGTATTGTTTAAAAGGAAATAATAACAGCCGCCATATCCCTCACAGTTCACGTAAACTTTAAGATCAAAAGCAAAATATACGGCACATAAACTATATGAATTCAGCAGGAAAATGAATATTATGCAATAGAAACGGAAGCAGTAAACAGGCAGCCAGACAGCAGAGTACTATAAGTACTATAAATATTAAAGACGAGGTGCTCTCTCTCCCCAAGACACATACACAGCGCACATACACACACACAATACATACACACACGCACAGTAAACACACCAACACACACAAGCACACAGCAGACACACACAGAGTAAGCACATACACACACACAGCACACGCAGAGTACACACACACACACACAGAGTACATACATACAGCAAACACACACACACAGCAAACACACACGCACAGTAAACACACCAACAAACACAAACACACACACAGACACACACACACAGCACACAGAGTAGACACACAGACACACAGAGTAAACACACACAAACACACACAGCACACAGCAAACACACAAAGAGTAAGCACATACACACACCACACACACACAGCACACACAGAGTACACACACACAGAGTACATACACACAGCAAACACACACGCACAGTAAACACACCAACAAACACACACACACACACAGTAAACACACACACAGCACACAGTAGACACACAGACTAAACACATACAAACACACACAGCACACAAGGATCTTACTCTCTTATATTGGCCAAAGGAAATTTTACTCCCGTTCCGCTCTGGTACCCAAAATCTCAAGCTTGCTGGCATAGCGGGCAGTGAGGAGTCGGAGTGGAGTGAGCTGAGAGGACTCTGTGCCTGGAGGGGCCTAGCGCTCAGGAATAGTCATGTGTGTCATCACAAGGGGTAATTTTAGCCTCGGAGCCATCAGATTTTATTACAGTGCAGGTTCTACCACATTAGGTTCAGTGTTTAGCGGGCCCTCCCTGCTGTATTCTCTGCTATCTTCAAAGACAGCTGGCAGAACTACAGAAAGCTGGATCATTACCCCCTTCCTGTCCCAAACTGCGAATCAGGGGAGCCTGTGGAAGCTTGTCAGTCCAGTTTGGGTAATATAATGGCATGAGAAGATTTACTTTGTGCTCCTTTATGAACGCCTCTTTTCAGCAGGACAGATATCCGGGGAAGGGGCAACTGGCCAGGGTCCCCCACCACCTTCTCTAGGTCCCCCACCACCTCTAGGGCACCTAGAGAAGTACTGTGGAAATCTATTGGAAATCCATCTTAAGGTGGGTCTACACATGGCTACTGCGGCTCGATTGATAAGATCCGACAGGTCTGATCTCGCCGCCGATTCCCTGCTCGTTCCCCACGAGCGGACAATGGCAGGGAATGGAGCGGAAGATAAGCAGCGCCGGGGGCGAATGGAATCCGACGCGAGCGCGTACGTGCGGGGATGCGGAAGAGGCGATCCGGCGGCTAATTGAGCCGCTGGATCGCTGCGTGTAGATTTAGCTTAAAGGCAATATGCTGCCAGCAGCAGACCAACCTAGATCGTCCATCCTGTCAGATAGATCAAATCCTTCGAATGGGGAATTTGATAGAATCGATTTCTAATCAATTGATTCTATAGAATCGATCGACCAGTGTATTTGACTTGACAGGCATCTGACAGAAATCTATCTGATGGTCGAATCTACTGCAAATCTATAAGTGTATGGCCACCTTAACTGTCCTGCTCATCTTCTTCCTCTAACACTTTTAGCCATAGCCCCTGAACAAGCATGCAGCAGATCAGGTGTTTCTGACATTATTGTCAGATCTGACAAGATTAGCTGCATGCTTGTTTCTGGTGTTATTCGGACACTACTGCAGCCAAACAGATCAGCAGGACTGCCAGGCAACTGGTATTGTTTAAATGCAAATCATTATGGCAGCCTCCATATCACAGTCCTCCCAACCTTTCGAGATAAGGAGGGACAGTTTAAGACACACCCCTGTCATACCTCTAGCCACACCCCCGCCACACCCTTCATCATGCATATTGCAAGGAATTCAAAATCAAAAGATGTGTGTTATTATCAAACCAGATTGGTCCTTTCTATCATCATTTGTTTTCCTTCATTTTAACATTAGAAAATATATCAATTTAAATAATGGAAATAAAGTTTAGAGTCAGTTAAAATCATTTTCAGTAGAAAAATACATTTAATAACACAGATCTGTACATCAGTCCTGAAAGAGGGACACATGAGGAAGAAAGAGGAACAGAGGGACAGGGTTCCCAAAGAGGGACTGTCCCTCCAAAAGAGGGACAGTTGGGAGCTATGCTTCCGTTGTCCTTTAAAAAGTGTCAGTAGGTGGCAGTATTTCTGCAAATGAATACTGAGTACAGCAACAATTCTCTGCACTGAGTGTGAAAAGAGGCCACATATGAAGAAAAACTGCCCAGCTTTCTTGACAACAATTAAGCGCTTCCATTTTGAGACCTGTTAAATGTAATGTAATAAGCTGCTGCTTTGCCATCTGTTGAACAGATGCTCTGCTTATCACGGTCTGTCTTTGCTGGTCGCTCAGAGTTTTGCGCAGAAGGGATCTTCAAGGTGAAGATGTTTAATGAAGATGAAATCTGAGGGTTGGAAAACAAACACGAAACCCGCCGCCGCAGAGTTTTACCGCAGCATGGATCATCTTCAACATGTCCTTTCTTATTTATGGGACGATCTGTCACCTGCTGTGAGAGGGATATGGAGGAGCCCCTCCCACTTAAAGGACCACTATTATTATTTAGTATTTATATAGCGCCGACATATTACGCAGCGCTACCATAACATTTAAAATATGTAAAAAATGTACAATTCTCCCAGAGTTACTTTTTCCTATGTTGCTTTTGGTTAAAGTGGGTAGTAAAAATCAGACAGATCTGACAGGTTTTGGACAAGTCTAACTCCTCATGAGGGTATTCTTAGTATTTCCTTTATTCTTTACAGAACTTCTCCCTGAAAGAGATCTATATAAAAAGGTTGGCTGGCTCACCTACTCAGTCGTGTGCTGGGCACCAGTTTAAACCCCAGTCTTGACCAGAAATTCACTGCACGTAAGTAGTTTAAGTGGAGCAAATTTTTGTTATCATTCGATACGAACAACTAATACCGATTATTGTCCCAACCGATCCAGATGGATCAGTCTACATAGACTATAATTGCTGTCTTTTACCATAGCTGGAACACTTATTTTAGACAAGACACAGAACATGTATATTGTGCTTTTCTCCTGGTGGACTTAAAGCGCTGGAGTTGCAGCCACTTAGGGCGTGCACCACGGGCGACCAGGATCATTATGGGATCTTACCCAAAGCCTCCTTACTTTTTTATATACTGGCTTGAGCCCTAGTCAAGGCATCAAATCGTACATCAAAGGTAACAGACTTACCAGTACACTCTCCAACTCCACAATGCCAAACACACACCTCAGATGATCCGTAGGCATTCTATGCAACTTTGCTTGCTGCAACAAGCCACACCTATTGACCTGAGGAAGCGGGAGTCAACCCGTGAAACGCGTCATCCATAATGTTTAAGCTTATGCTGTCTGATAGACTTCCTCAAGGTAGGCCTACCTTTTAAACTCCTACCTTTATGTTTTAAACTGATGTTAGAGGCACCTCCCCCAAGGCGGTCAAGGATGTGTACAGAGCTTAAAAAGTTGGCCAGGCAGAAAAAATGACTGGCCATGCACTTTTGAGCTAAACATGTTCACCTCTTAACTGATGGGTACTAAGACTTGCTATCTTATCCAGCATTGATGAGGTCACATAACTTCTCTCTAGTAAAAGGAAAAGGCAGCAAGGTGAACTCCTAAGTAAACATCCTGAGAGGGGCTCTTGAAGGCCTCTGCAAATGAAGTGTTTGAACATTTATTAGAGGTAGCTGCTGGAGCAGGGAGGCCTGTAGTAGTTAAAATGAGCCTCTTTAGTGGCATATCACTGATCAAAGGCCAGTTACGGTATATCAAAGGCCAGAGCCTGACACTAAAGATTCCAACCAGAGCTGGGCTGGAGGAGCTGGGAGACCCTCAGATGCAGACTGTCATTATTAACCCTTACCATGGTTGTGTGTCTATTCTACATCAACCTTTTCAGAAATCTGAGCTGTGTTTCCAGGCAATACACAGACTCCTGTCCATCATGCACCAGCCATGGCTTCCACTGCAGGTCTGTTTGAATTGCTTTCTGAGTGAATGTAGGAAAGCCCTTCTGTTGGGAGGATGAAAGAAAAATATTAAGTAGCCTGTTTAGAAAGCTGGCAGTGTGCCTGAAGGTTGGAAAAGTGCCGTTACTCCTGCAGAACAATGGACATTTCACATCACCATGCTGCTATGGTATTGCTGCATCGTTTTTAATCATGTATATTTGTAAAATTACAATCAGTTGCTTGCCACTTACACTGAGTAACCAAAAAATGAGAGAGACCCTCAAATAACTAGTCGGTCCAACTTTAGCTCTGATCACTGCCGATATTCTTCTTGGCATGGACTCCAAAAGATGCTGATACTGTTGCTAAGGAATGTTGGTCCATGATGACATAATGGCCACTGTAAGATGGGTCAGGTTGGATGGTGGCATTTCCAAGCTTTGAAGTGTTCTTTTGACTTCATCCCACAAATGCTCAATAGGATTGAGGTAAGGAGACTGAGCTGGCCATGGAAGCAGGTCAAAGTCTGATTGATGTTCCTCAAACCAATTTGAGACCAATGGAGCACGGCGGCAAGGGACCACAATAGGCATCTTATTTTTCTGTGATACCAAAGTAACTCTTGATGGCCTCCTGCTGCTAAAAGCCCATCCTTTGCAAAGTCCATCTTGTTGTGCATTGGGATATGCTTTGTGGTGCACCTGCATTGAATTCAGCTGTAATTTGTCATGTTGTTGGCCTGCTATTGCTGTGGACTATGCGTGCTACTCACCTTTTACCAGCCTTTTTCAAACCAGAATAGTCCTTATCGCTTGAAGTTTTTTTCTTTTTTTTTTTCAACTGGCACCCTCTAAACACCCAAGATACTGTTGGGCGAGAAAATCCTAAAAGAGTCATCGTTTCAGAGATGCTGGCACCAGCTCATCTTGCACCGACGATCATTCCTCGTTTAAAATCACTTAGATCTTTCCTCTTACCCATTTTGACATTTACTTCCATGGTAACTACGTTGTCCGAAACTGAGCGTTCCTTCTATAAGCAACTCTGCATTGTTACGTTACTCTACGTTACTGTTGGACTGGTTTACTTTCAAATAAGGGGTGTCGCTAATTTTTTTGCCAGGAGATTTTTGTTGAGGGCCCCAAATGACCAAAGTTACGCCCCAGCATCGTATTCATGTCATCAGTGGCCTCTAAAGAGAATCTAAACTCTAAAATTCTTACAATAAAAAGCATACCATTCTATTCATTATGTTCTCCTGGGCCCCTCTGTGCTGTTTTTGCCACTCCCTGCTGCAATCATGGCTTAAAATTGCCAGTTTTAGGCAGTGTTTGCAAACAAAAGACATGGCTGCTAACTAGAGTGTGATAGGCTGAGAGGAGCTCAGTCTGTGACTCATACAGAGCCTGGAGGGGGCTTGGAGAGGGTGTACATAACTTCTATCCTATCACAAGCAGAACAGCACATTCCTGCCTGAGTGCATGAGCCCGACAAAGCCATCAGAGAAAAGAATATTAGATTATACAACAGAGATAATATAGCCACTGTGCAACTAGGAAAGGCTGCAGTAAGACAGACCACATTAGAACAGGCATAGGAACTTATAGGATAGAAGAACTAAGGCTGAAAATTTTGTTACAGAGTCTCTTTAACAACAGTTCAGCATAAATAAAGTGTGTATGCAGTGGCCTATAGAGGAAGCAATAAACCACTGTGTGCTCACGTTACACAACCGCCCTGCGTCACGGATCCTCTGACGTTACACTCTGACGCCTCACAAACACCAGAGGTCCGTCAGCTGCCCAGAACTGCAATACTCCATTAATTCTCTGATCTGAATCTTGCAGCACTTCAAAGAGAATTAAGCTACACGATTACAAAATTATTGGGGGATTAGACGGGGATCAAGCCTGAACTTGCCGGTATCAAGAGGTGTTTTACATTAAAGAGCAAGTAAAACTAATGCTAATTTAGGTGAGCACAGAAACCGCTTCTTTCGATTATTAAGCAGGTCCCTGGGCCAAAATTTTGTATTATGTTGTTATAGGCACGGGGGACGCAGACAGCAATAACTATGTTACAAATGTTCTGACGCTTCCCATTGGGGGAAGGAGGGGTACAAAGTAGTGTCTCACCCTAAACTACAATAGGTGGTGCCAAAAAGGAATAAAATAACATAAAGCACTTTAAAAAGGAGGTAGGTGTTGAATTTACCTCTGAAAGAAAACAAACCAAAATGGTAAATAATCTGCTGGACATAAAGAAACAAACAACATATTTCAGGGCTGTAGTGATGGTTATGTCTACAAGAACCCATGGATAAGCATGTGATTTGTTTGATCAGTTAATACATTTGCATAATTTGCTGTGATCACATCTTGCCTTAGCACATGATCATGGCTAGCAAATCAGAGACTCACATATCCATATTCTCCAACTCTTTGAGTTAAAAAAGAGGGACACTTTAAGACACACCCCTAATCGAACCCCCTCGTTCCCTCCCCCCCCCCCGCCAGATAATCAGCTCTGACAGGGAGGAGCTATGAAATATCTATCACCTGACCAAACGCTTCTCCACTACATCTTCCCCTATGCATTGTGACGGGAGGGTTGGCCCGTCAAAGTCGGGAAAGTAAAACTGCGAGGAGGAGATAGCAACCACCGTACAGAGGAAAGGCCACAGGAGAAGCCCCCTGTAGGGAAGTCATTGCTCTCACCCCAACCCCTGGCCCCCCAACTGCACACTATTACAAACCTCCCTTATGAGGAGGTTAATTAAAAAATTTAAAGAGGAACTGATGCGAAAATCTTAAAATTTAAAACACATACAAATAAGAAGTACATTTCCCCCAGAGTAAAATGAGCCATACGTTACCTTTCTCCTATGTCGCTGTCTCTTACAGTAGGGAGTAGAAATCTGACAGAACCAACAGGTTTTGGGTTAGTCCATCTCTTCATGGGGGATTCTCAGCATGGCCTTTATTCTTTATAAAGACACTCCCTGAAAAGCATTTACACAAAGATGCTGGCCAGCCTCCCTGCTCACTGCACACTTTTTTGGCAGTTGGACGGAGCAACTGCCATTCATTAAGTGCTTTTAAAAATAAAGAAAAACCCTGAGAACCCCCATGAGAAGATGGGCTAGTCCAAAATCTGTCGGTAATGTCATATCTCTACTTCTAACTGTAAGTGACAGCAACATAGGAGAAAAGTAATTTATGGCTCACTTTACTCCGGAAGAAACTTACTTCTTATTTGTATAAGTTTACATGTATTTTAAAGGGAGGGTCCAAGCAAAAAAAAAAAAAATGAGTTTCACTTACCTGGGGCTTCTACCAGCCCCATGCAGCCATCCTGTGCCCTCGTAGTCACTCACTGCTGCTCCAGTCCCCTGCTGGCAGCTTTCTGACCTCGGAGGTCAGGGCCGAATTGCGTACATTTTTACACATTGCCGCTAGTGCAGGAACATTAACACATACATTTTTACGTGCTAGTGGTGCAACACGTAAATTTTTGTTCCTGCACTAGCTGGAATGCGTAAAAATGTATGCAATGTGGCCCTGACCTCCGAGGTCAGAAAGCTGCCAGCGGGGGACTGGAGCAGCAGTGAGTGACTACGAGGGCACAGGATGGCTACATGGGGCTGGTAGAAGCCCCAGGTAAGTGAAACTCATTTTTTTTTTTTTTGCTTGGACCTTTCCTTTAAATGTTAAGATTTTCGCAACCGAGGTCGTTTAACCTTTACACTATCCAGCAAATATACAAAAAAACTACACTAAAACTGTAACATCGCTTTAACCTGGTGTCTTTCACACATATATCACAGAAGGCTAAACAAGTCTTCTCCCACAACTAAAAATGAGAAAGTGGTCAAGCAGCAATAAGCAGGCAGGGCCGTCCCTCCACTCGGGCATCTCAAGGCCACTTCAGGCTAATTTAATAACTGCCCCCCACGTAACAATAGATCTGGCCGCTTCCACCGTCAGATGCAATTTAATTAAACTCCTTCCATTTTTACAAAGAACAGCTGGCCGGTTGAGCGCGGCCCCTCGGCGAGGCCTCCTGCGTGGGGCTCAGGACACAAGTGTTTCAGCCATCACAAAAATGCACCCGCAGTATTTTTAAGAACATAATCCGGCACCAAAGACATTCTCGGCGTCCGCAGGTTGGAGTTGTGAGGGATTTCGGGCAGATTAGGCTGAAAACAGGAAAGTAAGCAGAATACGGAGGAGAGGGCGGGGAGAAAAGCTTTCAGAAGCCACAGATGAGGGGAAATTGGCCGCTTTAGCTACTTTTCCAAATTCTGCACAGCGACAAAAGCCCCGCGCCGCGTGAAAAAGGCGAGATTCCAGGCCATTTATTGCTTTCAACTGACAGAGCTCATCGGAGTCCCATTTCCGACACTCAGACAAATCTGAGATGACAATAACAATGAACGGTGTCAGACGCGCGCTGGTGGGACCCAACTCTCGAAACACACAATTGTGGCACAGAATAACCAGTTGCATTATAGAGAGTCAGAATGGTCAGGACTTCTCGTAGAGGGCATAGATGACAAGTACTAGTTTGCCCTCTAAAACAAAGATAATTAGCCAATTGTGGCCTTGACTTGAGCGAGAAGCAAAAGCAATAAAGCACCACTTCAGTAGAATTGGTGAAATATACTAATGATTCCTGCATTGCCTTGTAAGTAGGTTGTACATTCACAGTCCTTGGATTATTACATACCTAAACCTTATTAGGTTTACAGAGCTGTGTCTTCCAATCAGTGGTGTAGCTAGATATTAAGGGGCCCCATAGCAACTTTTTTGTGGGGCCATCATATCTAGGCAGTCTTGAGAAATGCTACCTTCCCCTGCCTTATGAATAAGAGTTGATTGGGTAATCTACATTCTCGTGCATTGCAAACTGTGTTTGGTTCACAAGCACTGAGACAAAGTCAGCGGGTAGTGCAACAAAGCAAAGGTAATAGTGAGTGAACACCAAGTACCATCTGGGCCCAACTCTTCTCCTGGGCTCCATAGCAATTGCTATGGCTCTGTGGCTATTGCTATGCCCCTGCTTCCAACTTGCAGACAGCGGTTTCAGGCTGTTTTGGCCTTTATTGGTGCAAGGAATGGTTTGATATTGCTCTATAGCAGGACTAAGTGGAGGTGTTATACAGCAAGTGTTTCTCAACATTATCAAGACTGGATTTATACTTTTTGTGCCTTCAGGACAAGTATGTTGTGGTTCCCCTTCCATTTACAGCAGCACCCCTACTATTTCATGTGCAGCCCTCTCTTCCATGTGTATCATCCATATACAGTATAGCAGCCCCTTCCTTCCATAAACAGCATCAGGTTCCCTTCCCAGTTTGTTTTTCTGCTCCCCATTTTCAGCCTCTTCTTTCATATGTATCAACCACTTTTTCATGTCCAGGTGGCCCCTTGGGAGACAGCCGCCCAAGACCCGGCCTTGGGGACCTTTTTTAGAAATCCGGCCCAGAACATTGTTATAACATGTACCCCCTTCCTAAGGAGCTACTGTGGGTATACATTATCTTCAGTAATCCTAAGTGTCGAAATATTTGTTAGGAGTGCTCTATAATTGTCTATAAATGCTGTTTACCCCCTGGGCCACCCCACCCTCTTGCCTGAGATCACCCCACACTCCTGCTTGCGGTCACATCTGTGCTCTTGCTTGCGGTCACCCCATGCTCCTGCCTGTGGCCACCCCACGCTCCTGCCTGTGGCCACCCCATGCTTCTGCCTGTGGCCACCCCACGCTCCTGCCTGAGGCCACCCCACGCTCCTGCCTGCGGCCACCCCACACTCCTGCCTCCGGCCACCCCACGCTCCTGCCTGGGGCCACCCTACGCTCCTGCCTGCGGCCACCCCAGGCTCCTGCCTCCGGTCACCCCACGCTCATGCCTGGGGCCACCCCAGGCTCCTGCCACGCTCCTGCCTGCGGCCACCCCACGCTCCTGCCTGCGGCCACCCCACTCTCCTGCCTGGGGGCACCCCACGCTCCTGCCTGGGGCCACCCCACGCTCCTGCCTGCGGCCACCCCACGCTCTTGCTTGCGACCACCCCACGCTCTTTCTTGCGACCACCCCATGCTCTTGCTTGCGACCACCCCACGCTCTTGCTTGCGACTACCCCACGCTCCTGCCTGGGGCCACCCCACGCTCCTGCCTGGGGCCACCCCACGCTCCTGCCTGCGGCCACCCCAGGCTCCTGCCTGCGGCCACCCCGCGCTCCTGCCTCCGGTCACCCCACGCTCCTGCCTGGGGCCACCCCACGCTCCTGCCTGGGGCCACCCCAGGATCCTGCCACGCTCCTGCCTGCGACCACCCCAGGCTCCTGCCTGCGACCACCCCAGGCTCCTGCCTGCGGCCACCCCACGCTCCTGCCTGCGGCCACCCCACGCTCCTGCCTGCGGCCACCCCACGCTCCTGCCTGCAGCCACCCCACGCTCCTGCCTGCGGCCACCCCACGCTCCTGCCTGCGGCCACCCCACACTCTTGCTTGCGACCACCCCACCCTCCTGCCTGCAGCCACCCCACGCTCCTGCCTGGGGCCACCCCACGCTCTTTCCTGTGGCCACTCCCCGCTCTTGCCTGCTGCCACCTCACGCTCTTGCTTGCAGCCACCCCACGCTCTTGACTGCGGCCACCCCACGCTCCTGCCTGAGACCAACCCACGCTCTTGCTTGCGGCCACCCCACGCTCTTGCTTGCAGCCAGCCCACGGTCTTGCCTATGGCCACTCCACGCTCCTGCCTGTGGCCAACCCATGCTCCTGCCTGCGGCCACCCCATGCTCTTGCTTGTGGCCACCCCATGGTGGTGTATGCTCCCACAGAGCAGCCTTTCCCAATCAGCGATCAAGCAATAAACATTGAGGATTGAGGAGACTTTCTTTTATAGTAGATTTCAGTTGGATTGAATGTTCTTTATCTAATCTCACGTCTAATCTACGAGTACTGTGTGCCTGGCCTGGCTGTGTCCTTACGCGGCCTTCCTTCTTCTTATGAAATCTCCCGCTGGTCTGTCTAGTGTCCATCCTCCTCTCCTGCCGATAATCCTTCTCACATGGAGGGTATTTACTGCTTCCATGGAGAGGGACCCAGTCTCAAAGTACGAGGAATGAGATCGCAACTTGACTCATGAAAAAAAGAAAATGATACAAACGATCTATGAAGGGTGACAGACTTTCAAGTATTTCAACAATTAGCTGTGGAAGAAGACAGTAAGGCCAGCTTACAGTGGTATGAAACTCAGTATTTCTTCTTTGCTCTCAGTGTCGGACTGGGAGGTCGAAAAACTGAAGAAATCCACCTGCTGGCCAAGCAGCAGTAATCATGTGTTATCACTCCCAATAGAAACCTTCAGCAAGTCTTCACTGCGAGCAGCAACACCTGATTACTGCTGCTTGGCCAGCAAGTGGATTTCCTCAGCTTTCCCATCCCCCAGTCCGACACTATTTGCTCTAAAAGCGGCGTCTTTACAGCCTAAGGGCTTGTTTCCACTGTTGCGACGCGATTTCGCCGGCATTCCGACGCTTGTAAAAACGCATGCGGATGCATTTCCACATGCGTTTTTGCCATGCGAAATTAACCATGACACTGCCAGGGCAAAATAAAATTGAAAAAAGGTGCGAAATCGCACGTGAAATCGCGGGTAAAAACGCATGTAACAAACGCATGCGTTTTTACTATTAAATACATTAGCGGCGATTCGCATGCATTCCACTCGCAGGCGAATTCGTTGGCTCTTTTGTGCGTTTTTTTACCGCTGAAAAAAACGCAGCTCAACAACGCTACAGTGGAAACTTGCATTACATGTGCGAATCCGCATGCATTGGACGCATGCGGATTCGCGATAGTGGGAACGAGCCCTCAAACATACTATCAGAGAAAAAAAATTGGTAGCAGATTAGCATTCAAACAGTTAAACACAGCACTTTCTTCAGTGGGAAGCTTAGATCAGAATCTGAAGTTTTACTACAGTAGAATCTCATTATAGTAAACTCTGATATACAGGTAGTCCCCGGTTTACAGACGCCCGACTTACGAACGACCCGCCAATACGAACGGCCCGATCCTGTCACGATGATGTCATTTCCGTGGGGGGAGTTTGAAGAAAGCGGTTTCAAACGTCCCGACTTAAGAACGGATTCAGGTTCAGAACAAATCTACAGTCCCTATCTGGTTGTAGTAAAAGTCTGGCTATAGAAAACTCTGTCCCCAGGTTCCAGAAAATGCGTCTGTATAAATATACAATGTATGACAAATGTTGATATAATAAACTACTGATATAGTAAATGACTTGGTCAGGTCCCCTGGGATTCTAGTGTATTAGTAAACATTCCACTTGTGTTCAGCAGAAACACTGCCAGGAAAATGTACACAGAAGACACATTTGCACTGGATACATTATAATAATACAGCAGATATAAAATAAATTACAGTGGCAGCTTTCAGAGAAGATAAACTGTGCTTTGTAATATGTAAACAGACAATATTACTTGTGCACAAAATCAAATATGATAACTGTATGGGTAATAAAAAGTAGGAAAACACATGTAATGGAATGTTTTAACCCAGGTCTAGCACTTCTTTAATATAGACATCAAGAGTGTCAGAGTTTTATCCCATTTTAAGTCATAAAAAGTAAAAATAGATATTTCTGAGTTCTCCCACTGAATGGAGAGGTGTCTGTAGTATTTGCAGTACTGGGTTGCTGAGAAACTAATTCTACTTTTAAGCACTCGTGAAGTGAGGATATGGAGGCTGACATATTTATTTCCTTTTAAAACAATTTAAGTTGCCTGTCTGCAGATCATTTGCCTATAATATTTTTACCTGCAGACCCAGATCAGGTGCTCTGACCCAAGTCTGGCCAGATTAGCCACATGCTTGTTCCAGGTGTGTGATCCAGACACTACTGATCAGCAGGACAGCCAGGCAACTGGTATTGTTTAAAAGGAAAGAAATATGGCAGCCTCCATTTCACCTTTCACTTCCGGTGTCCTTTAAATCTATCGCCCCCTATAAAACAGTCTGCGTGGGTCTCATATGCCTGTGAATTTGACTCAAACCCCCTTCATCTTTATACTCAACCAGATCAGTGCTGATGGCTTACAAGCATACTTCTGCTCCCCGCCCATTATTTGCTCCCAACTGAGCGATCCTGACACCTGCCATACAGTATAAATTACACGCAGCGCTTTCCTTCCATAAGCACAATATGTCTGGCTAGAGATTGGCTTAACAACTCCTTCAATGTAAATCTGTGCGGCGTGGGAGTGACTGCTCACCGCTAAGTGCTGCGGAATCTGTCCCCAACAATCAGGGACGTGTACATCAGCGTGTCGTGTCAGCACCGCTCTCCATATACACCCAGAAGGCAGAGCCAGATAAGGGTATTACCGGGGCGTATTAAGCAGGACGCCGCATGTAAAGCAGACCTGATCAGCTGTACGGAGAGATAAAGCTCACAGCGTTTTCGGCAGGGTGATTTCTTAATTCCTTTCCGGTATAATGCGATCTCTGCTGTACTTCTCAGCTGCGTGCCTAAGCCTGCCCAAAGTGAAGAGTACCAGAGAGCACTCTGATGTACAATATACAGGCCATACATATATACTGTACATGTATATTCTGGGTTATCTGTAAGCTACCCTCTACTGAGGTACGGTAAGTATCTAGTTTTTTTTTTTTTTTACCCAGTTCAGGTTCACTTTAAAGGGAAACTGAAGTAAGAGGTATACGGAGGCTGCCATATTTATTTCTTTTTAATCAATACCAGACTTTAAAGTCTGAAACACCTGATCTGCTGCATGCTTGTTCAGGGGCTATGGCTAATAGTATTAGAGGCCGAGGATCAGCAGAGCTGCCAGGCAACTGGTATTGATTAAAAGGAAATAAATATGGTAACCTCCGTATACCTCTTACTTCAGCTCCCCTTTAAAGAGGAACTATAACCAAGGATTGAACTTCATCCCAATCAGTAGCTGATACCCCATTTCCCATGAGAAATCTTTACCTTTTCTCAAATAGATCATCAGGGGCAGCACGGTGGCGTAGTGGTTAGCTCTCTCGCCTTGCAGCACTGGGTCCCTGGTTCGAATCCCAGCCAGGGCACTATCTGCAAAGAGTTTGTATGTTCTCTCCGTGTCTGCGTGGGTTTCCTCCGGGCACTCCGGTTTCCTCCCACATTCCAAAAACATACCGATAAGTTAATTGGCTCCCCCTAAAATTGGCCCTAGACTACAATACTTACACTACATAATATAGACATATGGCAATGGTAGGGATTAGATTGTGAGCTCCTTTGAGGGACAGTTAGTGACAAGACAATATATATATTGTACAGCGCTGCGTAATATGTCGGCGCTATATAAATACTGAATAATAATAATAATAATAATCAGGGGGGTCTGTATGGCAGATATTATGGTGAAACCCCTCCCACAGTGTGATGTCATGGCCATGGTCCTGACAGTTTCCTGTCTGTGAGCCCCATTGCATTGTGGGAAATACCGGCTTTTTCCAACTGCCTAGCAACCAGCATCTCCCTCTGTGCATAGAACTCTCAGTAACGAACATTCCGCTAGTGATGCACCAATTTACTTGACAGGATGGAAAATATTGGTCGATTAATTTTTAGTTTTAGAGCACGGAGGCACAACATGGTTCAGCTCAATTAGTGAAGGAGAATCTCATAGGATCCTGCTTGTAGTGAGTGGGCCACTAGTTGAGCGACTTCTGATCAACCACACTGAAGTTGATCACCCAATAAAGTTGATCGCTTAATCGGTCAATGGAGAATCAAGTAACATATAGAATTAAGCTTGGATCAGCTGGGCAGTCAGGCAATGTGCATTGTTTAAAATGTAATAAATGTGTCAGCCTCCATATCCCTCTCGCTTCAGGTGTCCTTAAAGTGGACCTGAACGCAAAACTTATTTTCTGCTCTAAAAGATAAGCAACAGCATAATAACCCTTAAAGAAAAAATATTTATTTGTTACAGCTGATACAAATCCTGCAAAAAATCTGCAGTGTGTCTACTTCCTGCTTTCATGGCAGCAGACATAGGGGTTAACATCCTGTGTTTACAAAATAGCTGCTCTGCTGAGGCAGCAGAGAATGCGGAGCGGACACAGCTGAGAGATCAAATTACAGTGGTGATTAGTCACAGATGAGGAGGCATTAGACAGGCTAAACTCTCTAAATACATACAGAGTGCATTTCTCTAGGCTTTCCTTCTGTTCTGTGCAAGAGTTAAAGGATCACTATCGCGAAAAAAGTAGGCAGTTAAAATTTGACAGAACCGACAGGTTTTGGGCCAGTCCATCTCCTCATGAGGGATTCTCAGAGTTTTCTTTGTTTTCAACAGCATTTCCTGAACAGCAGTTGCAAAGTCTAATGCTGGGAATACATGGCTCGATTTTCATGCTCGATTCAGCGGTCAATTCGCTTATCTTTCGCTCGTTTTTCTTATCTTTCACCATTGTTCCCTATTCAAACTCGAGCGCGGAATCGATTGGGCGGGAGATGGGACATGTCGGAAATTATCAATCGAGCCATCTAAATGGCTCAAAATCGAGCCGTGTATTTCCAGCATAACTGACATAATAGTGTGCAAGTGAATAGGGAGGCCGGCTGGTATCTTACTATTTTGGCAGTTAAACTGCTGCTCAGGAAATGATGTTGAAAAATAAAACCCTGAGAATCCCCCATGAGGAGATGGACTGGCCCAAAACCTGTCGTTTCTGTCAGATTTTAATTGCTTACATTTTCGTGTTAGTGGTCCTTTGATGTACAGCGGAAGTGTGAGGTATATAGAGGCTGCCATGTTTATTTCCTTGCAAGCAATACTAGTTGCCTGGCTGCCCTGCTGATCCTCTGCCTCTAAAGGCTCATACACACATCAGACTACAGTCTTTGGAAACTGAAAGATCACAGACCAATCTTACCCCATTCCATGTAGTATGAGAGCCATACTCTACACAGTCTTTCTATGGAGCTGAACTCCACATCAGATAAAAATCTTTGCAAGATGCTGCACACACAGATGCTGTACAGACACAAAAGATCAGTATCTGCAAAAGATTTGTTCCTGCCAAAGATCCGTTCCTGCAAATTGCAATGATAGTCTATGAGATCTGCAGATCATCATACACACATGATTTAACTGACATTCATCTGCAGATCAAGCAATCATCCGCAGATCTGAAAATCCATCCTGGTGGCTCTGATCTGCAGATGAATGTCAGTTAAACAAGGTGTGTATGATGATCTGCAGATCTCATAGACTATCATTGCAATTTGCAGGAACGGATCTTTGGCAGGAACAAATCTTTTGCAGATACTGATCTTTTGTGTCTGTACAGCATCTGTGTGTGCAGCATCTTGCAAAGATTTTTATCTGATGTGGAGTTCAGCTCCATAGAAAGACTGTGTAGAGTATGGCTCTCATACTACATGAAGGGTGGTAAGATTGGTCTGTGATCTTTCATTTTCCAAAGACTATAGTCTGATGTGTGTATGCACCTTAATACTTTTAGCCATAGATCCAGAACAAGCATGTAGCAGATCAGGTGTTTCTGACATTATTATATTAGACAGATAGATAAAGACGGTGGATCTAGACCTCAGTATTCCAAAGTACAAAAATCTTTATTAAGCAGCTTTCAATATGACACAAAATCACCACACACAAATTAAAAGGTTTTAAAATCATACATTATGGACTGCACTAACTCTCACACTATCCATGATTGGGGGCTACCACACATATACCTTCACACATACAATCTATAGGATCATCCACATTGTGAATGTTTGTGTTAATGCAGCTGTACCATGCACTAATGTACTAATGAACTATTGTTTGTCCAATTCCAATTCCAAGTGTTTCTGACATTATTGTCAGATCTGACAAGATTAGCTGCATGCTTGTTTCTGGTGTTATTCAGACACTGCTGCAGCCAAATTGATCAGCAGGGCTGCCAGGCAACTGGTATTGTTTAAAAGGAAATAAGGCAGCCTCCATATCCCTCTCGCTTCAGTTGTCCTTTAAGGTCCACTTTAACCAGAATGACAATGACTACTTAATTACGCAATACGAAAAAACTGCTGTCTGAAATTCTGAGGTCAAAAGCATAACGAGTGATAAGATAAATGTAAAGTCACAGCGGACAATAAATAGCCTTACCTGTTCAGGCAAAGGTTTCTTGGGAATCTCGGGGTTATATTACAGAGAAGTATCCCAGCAGTGCACTTTGCCCTGAATATAGGGATTTCCATAAAGTGATGCAGCAGCCACTGAGAAGTACACAGAAAAACGTTCCCCGTCCAGAGCTCAGCTCCCACAATATAAACAGTGTGACGCAGAGCTGAGCAGCCGACTACTGCTGGAGCCTGACAGTCGTACAATGGGCCAGTCCTATCAGCTGAATGGATGAACGTGTTGTAGCCGGCCACATGCAGGCAAACAAAGCGCCTCGTATACAAAGATCATTACACCAGAAAAGACTCGCCTCTCCCATGCTATACATTCAGACAAAAACTTTCTGTACTTTCTTTGCAGGGAGTTATGCTATTTGTTTCAGCTTATGGTAGCACAGGAGGTGTTCCACCTACCTTACACTGACCTACCTTACACTGTATGTAACCACGGAAGAACTCCGCTGTCAGCTCACAGGGAAACTAGACAGACTATTTTATTTTTAATCTTTCGGACCCTTTTCCACACACATTGCAAATGTGATTCCGTCTATGCTTAGTGCATGTGTTACGACGCGATTATTGCACATTGGGACGGGTGCCAAGACACAATGGTGTTTGCAATTTCCTTCGGAGGAGGGATAAAAAAGTGCAGTAAAAATTTTGAAATGGTTGCATCCCAAGCTAGGGTAGCATGTTTTATTTTAAAACTATAATGGCTGAAAACGGAGAAATAGTGAGTTTTTTTTATTTTTTCATATTATTCCCGTTAAAATACATTTAGAATAAAATAATCCTTAGCAAAATGCACTACCCAAAGAAAGCCTAATTGGTGGCAAAAAAAAAACAAGATATAGATAATTTTGTTATGATAAGTAGTAGTAAAGTTATTGGCGAATGAAAGGGAGGAGTGCTGACAAGTGAAAATTGTTCTGGTCCGTTAGGGTAAAAACCCCATTGGGTATGAAGTGGTTAAAGGGATACTGTAGCAAAAATAAAACAGACCCTGGGGAGGGTGAAGAGGATGGGGGAAGCCTCATTAGGATCCGGAGGATCCCCCATCCTCTTCAACCCTCTGGGGTCCAGCGCTGGCAGCCCCTGAAAAATCAGCCAACAGTGGCACAGTAGGGGCTGAAATATTTACATTCCACGCTTTCCAGAAAGCCGCTGCTGCACCTGCACAGGAGTGCAGAAAGTAAATATTTACATTGCCGCTGTTCGGTGGCTGCCAGCGCTGGTCCTGGGGGGTGAAGAGGACGGGGGAAGCCTCATTAGCATCCAGATGCTCCCCCCTCCCAATGTAAGTAGTATCCCCCAGGAGGTATATGGAGGCTGCCATATTGATTTCCTTTTAAACAATACCAGTTGCCTGGCAGCCCTGCTGATCTGTGTGGCTGCAGTAGTGTCTGAATAACACCATAAATCGGAAAATTGATACTTACCTTCCGTAATTTTCCTTTCCTGGATCAAACGATGGCGGCATACACATGGGTATTGGCTCCGCCCCCGAACCTGATAGGACAGATCACCTATAAGATTTCCGCTCCGCCCCCCTCCAGCCATTCTGGTGAAAATCTGGCCTCGAATGGACAAGAGGGAGGGATTCGTATGCCGCCATCGTTTGATCCAGGAAAGGAAAATTACGGAAGGTAAGTATCAATTTTCCGATTTCCTGGACCAAACATGGCGGCATACACATGGGATATAACAAATCACGCTTGAGGGAGGGAACTGTTGCAAAAAGATTAACACTTTATTTATACAGACAAGACAGCTCTCCCAAAATCAACAGATGACAAGGAAGCAGGGTCAACATGGTAATGTCTCAAAAAAGTATTAACGGAAGACCACCCTGCTGCTCTACAAATAGACTCTACAGAGACTTTAGAAAAACAAGCCCAGGAAGCAGCCATGCCCCTGGTTGAATGAGCCCGAACTTCAGTAGGTACAGGTAATTTCTTAAGAATATAAGCCTTCTGTATGGTCTTTACCAGCCACGAAGCAATAGTTCTAGAGGTTACTGGCATTCCCTTCCTGGGGCCTCTGAAATTGATAAACAGATATTCTGAGGACCTGAACAAAGCTGTAGCTTCCAGATACAGTTTAATGGACTGCCCCACGTCTAAAGGATGATAACTCTCATCTGCCAGAAGAGTGGGTAAAGAAAGCTCCTGATTTATGTGGAACGTAGAGGCAACTTTCGGAACAAACTGCAGCACTGGTCTAATCACAACCCTGTCTGGGAAGAACTCCAAAAGGTTGCCAGAGCATCCCAGGGCTTGGAGATCTGACACTCTCTTTCCCGAGGCCATCGCTGTCAGAAAGACTGTTCTCATCGTCAGATCTTCTAATGACAAGGACTGCAGAGGAAAGAATGGAGGAGAGGACAAGACCTCCAGTACCAAAGACAGGTCCCATTTTGGGAAGAAAGGCTTCCTGGGAGGACGCATTTTAAGAAGTGCCTGGATAAACTGCATCACTATAGAGTGAGTGGCCCATCGATGACCTGTCAATGCTGATAAGGCTGAAACCTGAACCTTTATGGCTGCAACACTAAGGCCCTTATCAACTCCCGTTTGTAAGAAGTCAAGGATGTTCTGGACCTCCGGCTTTATGCTATCGAAACCTCCTTCCAAAGCGTAATTCACAAATCTCTCCCATATCCGGTAGTATGTGGAATTCGTGGAAGGTTTTCTTGCTTTTAGAAGAGTCTCTATCACCTGTCTGGAACATCCGATGTTCTCATACCTCTTCCTTTCAACCTCCAGGCCGCTAAATCCAGCTCCTTGACTCTCGGATGAAGGATGCTCCCCTGGGACAGGAGCTTGTGACTCATCGGCAACCTGATTGGATCTTCCACACTTAGAAATGTTGCTAGGGCAAACCAAGGTCTTCGGGGCCAGAAGGGAAGTATAGTGATGATCGTGCATGACTCTCTGCACAGCTTTTGAAGGAATCTCGCAATCAGAGGGAACGGAGGGAAAGCATATCCCAGATCGAAGTCCCACTTCTGGACCAGATAATCCACTCCTGCCGCCGAGGGGTGATGATACCGGGAGAAAAACTTCTGAACCTTCTTGTTCCTTGGGGATGCCCACAGGTCCACCTGTGGAAGCCCCCACCTCTTGGTGATTTTCAAGAAGACCTCCTTGTCTAAGGACCACTCGTGGGGATCCACAAATTCCCTGCTCAGATGATCCGCCAAGGTATTCTGCTCCCCTGGTAAATAGATTGCCGTTAGGTCTGCCAAGTTCTTTATTGCCCAGGACATGAGATGTGCGGTTTCTTGAAGGAGAGACCTGCTCCGAGTCCCCCCCTGTCTTCTGATATAGGCCACTGCAGTTACATTGTCTATTCTCATTAACACTGACTTCCCGTGGATCATGTGCTGAAGAGCCTTCAAAGCCATGAAGGCCGCTCTTAACTCCAGGAGATTGGAGGGTACACCTTCCTGTATCGTTCTCCACCTGTCCTGAACTTGCACATCCTTGCAATGGGCTCCCCATCCTCTGATACTGGCATCGGTCGTGATCACCACTGTGGGATCTGGCTGAATCTGCCGGCAATTCCTTAAATTCTGCTCCCTGGTCCACCAGAGAAGATAACTTTTCACATCCAGAGGAAGGTAGAACCTCTGACTCAGGCTCCTCCTGTTCCAGTGAAGAAGGAAAAAGGATTGGAACTTCCTGAGAAACCAGTGAGCCCACTTCACCATCGGTATTGCAGATGACAGAGAGCCCAGCAGGCTTAGACAGTCTCTCGCTGACAAACTTGCGACTCGCAGAGATCTCTGAACTCTCTTCTGTATCGCTTCTACCTTCTGATCTGGTAGGGAGATCTGGTTCTGTACTGTCCGAAACCTTGCCCCCAGAAATATTAAGTCCCGAGCCGGGGATAGCTGACTCTTGTCGAAGTTGACCAACCAACCGAGTTGTTGCAGCAGCCTGAGCAAGGTCCTTTGATGCTGCAGCAAGCCCTGGTAATCTTGATGGAGCAGCAGGATGTCATCCAGGTAATGATAAATTCTCAGTCCCTGAACTCTTAGATACGCCACTACCGGAAGCAGGATCTTGGTGAAGGTCCTTGGGGCTGTAGACAGGCCAAATGGCAGGCATCGAAATTGATAGCATCTTCCCTCTACTGCAAACCTGAGGAACTTCTGAAATTCGCTCTTGATGGGAATATGTAAGTAGGCGTCTGACAAATCCACCGTTGTCATCCAGTCGTCCACAGCTATCATGGAGGTTATTGACTGCAAGGATTCCATTTTGAAGTGCTTTATACTTATGTGCTTGTTTAGAAACTTCAAGTCGAGGACCGGCCTCCATCCTCCTGAGGATTTTCTTACCAAGAATAGTGGTGAAAAGATTCCTACATGCCTTTCCTCGACTGGGATGGGAATGATTGCTTCTTGTCTGAGTAGCGTCTGCACAAAATCCCTTAGAGCTAGATACCTCTCCTTGTCTCGTGGGATCTTCGTGGGTGTGAACTTGAACCGAGGAGGCCTCCTCTTGAACCTCCAAGAATGTCCCACCTTCAGAGTGTTCACCACCCAGGGATCTTTGATTATTCCCACCCAAGATTCCCAGTAACGGTGCAGTCTGGCCCCCACCTGGGAATCCTGAGTGGACGTCCCATCAAAAACGCTTTTGACTCTGCTGGGGATCGGATGAGGCCTTGTTCTTCCAACCTTTAGCAAAGGAGGCCTGGGTCCCCTTCCAATTCCTATTGAACTGTCGGCTCGGTCTGTACGATCTTGACTGCTGAAACCTGGTACTGGGGTTTCTTCTTGATGTCTGCTGCCTAAATGGCCTCTGCTTTCGATCTTGTGGGATCAGACCAGACTTTCCCCCAGTCACCTTCGAAATTGCATCATCCATCTGAGGGCCGAATAGGTAGGACCCATCGAAAGGAATCTTACACCAATTTGCTTTGGATGCCGCGTCGGCGGACCAAGGTTTCAACCAGAGAGCCCTTCTGGCCGTGACGCTGTGTAGCATGGACCTGGCGGCTGATCTGATAACGTCAATCGCTGCCTCTCCCATAAAGTCCCCGGTTAGTTTTAGCTCCTCCAAAGCTTTTATTATCTCCTGCTTGTCCGCGCCCGAATTCAGGGCTGATTCCACATTTTCTACCCAGACATGAGTAGCCCTTGCCAAGGAAGTTAAGGCAATAGCTGGCTTGCATGCAGCTCCTGCCGCTAAAAAGGCCTTCTTGACGTCTGTGTCAATCTTTCTATCGGAAGGTTCCTTAAAGGCTATCGCATTTTCCATGGGGAGCGTCACGTGCTTGGCCAATCTGATGACTGAAGCGTCCACAGCTGGTGCAGTATCCAGTAGCTTAGCATCCTACTGCTTTAAAGGGTAAAGCTTTAAGAATCTGTTGTTAAGAGAGGCCTTTTGCTCCACTTTACTCCATTCCTTCAAGATCACTTCCCTAATGACCTTCATGAACGGGAACGCCTCTGGATGCTGGTCGAGGTGAGGATAGTATCTATCTGGCTCGTGAGCCGAACCCTCTTCCTCCTGCCAGTCAATAGCTGATTTTATGGCTGCTAGAAATGCTGGCACCAGCGCGAAACTGAAGCCTCCTTGCGGTGAATCCTCCTGAGGGAGGGGATCCTCCAATGGTGCCTGAGGGACCGCTGTCGCTGCTGGTTGCGGAGGTGCCATACTCTGGAAGGTGTCTCTAACCGCTTGCTGAATAAAGGCCATTACCTGCTGGTTATCAGAGTCTCTCTCTCTCCCAAGCTCCGCAAAACAGGCCTCACAGACCCTCTTATCTGGCATAGCTGGTTGAGAACAAGACCAACACTGATTTTGTATGGGCCTCTGAAATGGCTCAATGGCCTCAGACTGAGGCGAAATGTCCCAATCCCTATGGGACCTCTTAGGGGACCTATAATCATAACGTCCTCTGTCTCTATAAGAATAACGATCCCTACTTGGAGATCGCCTCCTTCTATTGTCTCTGGAACGCCTGTCCCTTGATCTTGATCTGGAGCGGTAATCCCGCCTCCTCGAGGACGCCTTCCGATGCCTCCTGCTCCTACTTCGGGATCTGGATCTACGATCTCTGGAGGACTTGTTCCTCTTGGCCGATTTATTCCGGGAACGACGGCTCCTGCTTCTGTCCCTTGACTTCGACCTGGTCCGCCGGGCCTTAGAAGGGGATCGGTGCTTAGATACTGCCCGGCCACTTCCTCCTTCCCCCGAACTGCAAGATAATATAACATATACAATATGCTTCAATCACTTCCCTTTTGACTATATTAAGAAAAAGGGGAACTGCACTCTTTTACTGAACATCCCATGGGAGCCCTGTGCCAGGAAATTATGTATGATAACACCATGTGCATAAACAGAAAAACTACATTTAGTAGTCTATACCTGTTAATGACCACCTCCTCCACATGTTCTCTAGGATCCATATCTCTGTTTAAGAGAAAGGATTGAACAATAATTAGCCAACCTTCACATAATGCAGGTAACGACATTTTCCCGAATATGGCAGATGACTTCATACCTCCAGAAGATTCAAGCCCCAAAGGAACGATCAGCCTGACCCACAGCGGTGTATGGCAAGAAAGATTCCACAATCCGGATCAGCAAGGCCTCAATCAAGGGCTCAGCAATGCTTCAGTAGACCTCCGCACGGCTCCAGTAAGGTTTTGGCAAAGCTCCGCATCCAGGAGCAAACACACCCAGCTTTTCTCCACCAGGACGCCAGGAACAGCGCGCAGCCATCGCTCTGCGGCTTCCTGTACGCCCATATCCGGGTGCCCAGCCAATCAGGAACCTTCAACGCCAAATCTCGCATCTCGCGAGATCTGACGTCACAGCCTGCGCATGGAGGGATGGAGGGAGGGAGGCGGCGAGATCTGGCGGCGCCATTGCAGCGCAGGGCAAGCCGCCCTCCAGACACGCTGGGGCACATGAATGAGGACGACATTAAATCCTGTTTAAGGGTACAGACGTCCTCAACAGCGGGAGAGGCTGAACCCGCTGGGCACAGGGGAAACAAGTAAGCACCTGTAGATAAGAAATAGATAAAAGAAAAAGAATAAAAAAGAAACAATAACTGGAAATACAATATAGGCAAGCTGTCCATTCGAGGACAGAAAAAAGAATGGCTGGAGGGGGGCGGAGCGGAAATCTTATAGGTGATCTGTCCTATCAGGTTCGGGGGCGGAGCCAATACCCATGTGTATGCCGCCATGTTTGGTCCAGGAAACAAGCATACAGCCAATCTTGTCAGATCTGACAATAATGTCAGAAACACCTGATCTGCTGCATGCTTGTTCCGGGTCATGTATAACATGTATAAACACTGAAAAGATACAAGAGGGATGGACTAGTCTCTGGCAGAGCAGTTGGTGTGCACATGAGAAGGCAGGAGGGTGATATTGATCAGATTGTAGAAGCACTGATAACACTGATCCACAGTTCCTGGAAGAATCTGGTGACTGAGCAGATTAGTGTTGTCACTGTAAACAGACCCTCTGCTGATTACATACACACAGCAATCACCAGGAACACAACAGCTAGGTGAAACTCCACAGGAGGCATACAAAGAGCACCTGTGACAAGGGAAATAACTAATCTGGACTGAGAACTAAAAGTAGACATCACTTTACCGGCAATGATCAGGATAATTAAAGGATAAAGCTGTGTACACACAAGGGATAGATGCCACCACCAGCTTCAGCTTTTTCACAAATCAGTATACAGTTGTGTTGGTCTCTCTAGGAATATCCTATCTGTTTTAAGCAATGTACAAATGATGGATTAAACTCGTCCTGGAAGGCCAATAAAGACTGCTTATGCTGGGAATACACGATGCGTTTTTGCGTTCGTTTTTTCCCGTCGTTTTCGCTTTCGTTCGATTCTACTCTCGATTCTCCTCTCGATTCCTTATCTTTTCTTATCAATTACATTCACTTGAATGAGGAGAATCGAAACGAAAGTAGAATCGACCAGATCCAACAGGTTGGAATTTATCTATCGAACCCATCTATCTAAAGTAAAAACTTAACGTGTATTCCCAGCATTAGGGTGAAAATCTAGGGTGTGCACAGTGGCCAACCAACGGTATCTACTAAATCAATCCCTGTTAGCCTCCCAATTAGATATGTACTCACATATCTGTGATCTCTCGTCAGGTCTGATCATTAAGGCCCATACACACGTCGGATTTCCGCAAATGACGGGTTGTTTGAAAGTCCTGTCGTTCGCGGAAATCCGACGTGTGTATGGGCCTTTAGTTGCTACATATTCCAAAAGGTGTATACACACGCACTACTAAAGAGAACGACGGGTCCGTCAGACCCTCCCGCTGGGAGGTCGTTCTCCCGACAGTAGTGCGTGTGTACAGTCTGTCTGCAGACTGATAAGGCTGTTTCTGAATGATCGGATCATTCAGAAACAGCCTTATCAGTCTGCAGACAGACTGTACACACGCACTACTGTCGGGAGAACGACTGCCCCAGCAGGAGGGTCTGACGGACCCGTCGTTCTCTTTAGTAGTGCGTGTGTACGCACCATTAGGCTGCTTACACACCAAGACGTTACAGGCGCACGTTAGTGCGCCTGTAACGCTCCCCCAACGCACAGCAATGTAGGCTGCTTACACACCAAGACGTTACAGGCGCACGTTAGTGCGCCTGTAACGCTCCCCCAACGCACAGCAATGCAACACAAGTGGGCTGTTCACACAGCCCACGTTGCGTTACATGTAACGCTGCACGTTCTGTGCAAAGTGCAGCATGCTACGGCGTTGGAGCGGCTATAGCCGCGTTAGACTGTTTGCACATGCGCAGTGGGGGGCGGAGAGGAGGCGGGGAGAGCCAGCTACAGTAGCCGCGCACATGGCTACTTAATATTCACTGCACTGGCGGGCGCTGATTGGCCGGCGGGACCACGTGATGCGGAGTGTCTCGCTCCGCATCACGTGGTCCCGTTGGCCAATCAGCGCCACTCTGGGAGACATTATAGGACTCGAGCCGCCTAACGCGGCTCACTCTACCGTCGGCTCTTGCAGCACCATACGTTGTGTTAGGTGCACGTTATGTTAACGTTGTGTTAACGTGCCACCTAATGCAACGTCTTGGTGTGCAAGAAGCCTTAATGTTCCAGTCTGGATACAAGAAGCCGGATCAGTGAATAATGGCGCACAGCGCCTATGCATAAAAATGGTGCAACATTAAAAAGATACGCTTATCGTTATTAATCGTTAGTACTGCATAATAATGGTGCACAGGGAAAAAAGAAGTACGCAGTAACATTATTTATCAATAGTGAGGTTCATATGCCAAACATCAGACCTTATTGCGCACAGTAACGTTATTTATCAATAGCTAACCTACATAAGCCTAACTGCAGACGTTATTTAACTGCAAAATGGTGAATGGATTTAAGGTGACACTGTCAAGGTTAGGCACCACCAGGGGGGATTTAGGGTTAGGCACCACCAGGGAGGTCTTAGGGTTAGGCACCTCCAAGGGGTGGTTAGCGTTAGGCACCTCCAGGGGGTGGTTAGGGTTAGGCACCACCAGGGGGGTGGTTAGGGTTAGGCAACAAAAGGGGGTGGTTAGGGTTAGGCACCACCAGGGGGGGTCTTAGGGTTAGGCACCACCAGGGGGGTGCCTAGGGTTAGGCACCACCAGGGGGGTGCTTAGGGATAGGCACCACCAGGGGGTGCTTAGGGTTAGGCACCACCAGGGGGGTCTTAGGGTTAGGCACCACCAGGGGGGTGCTTAGGGTTAGGCACCACCAGGTGGGTGCTTAGGGTTAGGCACCACCAGGGGAGTGGTTAGGGTTAGGCACCACCAGGGGAGTGGTTAGGGTTAGGCACCACCAGGGGAGTGGTTAGGGTTATGCACCTTCAGGGGGGGGGGTCTAGGGATTAGGGATAGGTACAGAGAGGGTTCTGTGTGTTAACGCTAATTTTCAATAAAATAAACAGAGCTAAATAACGATAAGGCTTTAACGTTAAATAGCGATAAGCGACAAATCGATTAGCGGCAACACCGTGCACCATTATTCGCAGGCGCCATTTTCAGATGGATCCACAAGAAGCAGGAGGAGCATCACAGCAGCAGGAAGGACAGCACACAGCAATGATCAGAGCTGATCTACAAGTCATGTGAGTAAAGCTGCCACACAAGGATACAGATCTATCTGTGATCTCGCATCAGGAGTGATCATTACACACTGCATATCCCTTCCTGTTCCTGTCTGGATACAGGAAGCAGGAGGCGCACCAGAGAAGCAGGAAGGACAGCGCACAGCAATGATCAGAGCTGACCTACAAGTCATGTGAGTAAAGCTGTCACACAAGGATACAGATCTATTCGATTTGGTGTACAGTGAAGTGTTGTGTTAGGGAAGTGTTGCGTTAGGGAAGTGTTTGCATTAGGGAAGTGTTTGCGTTAGGGAAGTGTTTGTAACAGGCAGTTGAGGGGGCCGGGTCTTCATATCTTTTCAAGGGAGCAAAACATCAATAGCAATTCAATTTCTGCTTCAAGATTGAAGTGTGTCGAGGTGTGTCCTGATATCGGTGGTCTCCCTTCCTGGTTGCCACTATAGCAGTTCCCCCTGCAGAGTACATCCCTAGGATGAGGTAAGAGGTGGTGAGTGAGCGCAGGCAGACAGCGAGAGGTGTGCAGGCACGTCTGGTATAAACAGTCACACCTCCCTGCTCACCGAGGGAAGCGCAGGGTCAGTTTGTGGCCACCGTTCTATAGAGTTACATTGTCATTACCGGTGTGCTGATGTCATGCCTTACACAATGGCTGGGAACTCTACTCCAGTTACAAATCCCACACAGAATAGGATTTACTAAACCCCGTGTCCATTCTGTAGATGATATTTACTAAACCCACCACAAACCAGTTCTGCAGCTTCTGCAATAAGACGATCCCTGGGCCTCAATGCTACATGCTTATCGACTTACACTGAGCCAGGGCTGGAGGCCACAGACCCGATCCATACAGAACCCTAATAATGCTGGATTTGTGCTCTGCTTGTAACTGTTCTATAGTGCCAAACTGTGTGAAAAAAACATATGAGGGAGGCTTGCTGCTGTTCAGCAGTGGCGTAGCAATAGGGAATGCAGAGGTTGCGACCGCACGAGGGGCCCCTGGGCCAGAGGGGCCCTCCTTCCATCTTTTGTGCTATGCTGGTAATGGACACCTCTAAATGTCCATTGAGGAGTAGTAATCCTTAAAGCGGATCTCTGGACTAAATGAAAAATCCTGCAGCCTCCCTGTAAAACAAAGCTATAACTATGTGGTGTCGTGTCCTGCAAAGCCGACCCGAAGACCCCGCATGACCCAACTTCCGGGCGCCTGCCCCCCCTGTCCCTGGAGGAAACCGACAATACATTAAACTGCAGTAAATATCTTGGCGTTTTTTAACAGGCGGTTTTCCTGATCCAACTGGCGGTTCAACTCACATGATTGCTGGGCTGATATCATGCAGTTGGCCACAGGTGTGAACGACTCGTACTTGTTTTGAATGCGGCCATATTGTGCAATCCGTTTTTTGCTTAGTTGGCCGTGTGGAAATACAGGTCACGTCAACAGGTTGTCGTGCGATTTGTCATGTCGTCAGGTTGTTTGTGCGCTTTGTTGGTCGTGTGTATGAGCCTTTAAGCTTTTCAGATAGGACAACGGACTATAATGCTAGGTACACACGGTGCGTTTTTTCAGTCAATTTTCCGTTCAATCGATTTTTTATTCGATTTTCTGCTCAATTTCTTATCTTTTCTTATCAATTTACATTCACTTCAATTTGTCAGCAGATTTACTGTCCAACCGATTTTCTGATGGTTTTTCCGATCGATTTCCATTCACTTCCATTCACTCACTGAGAAATCGGACATGTCGGAAATTATCTATCGAACCATCAATCTGCCAAACAATCTCATAGTGTATTCCCAGCATTATGCTGGGAATACACATACACATACAGTACAATTTTCTGTTCTGTAGAGACTGGTCATTATCTCTGGTGCATTGTCTTCTGGTTATCTCCTGCTGAGTAGAACAATGCATAATTGCTAGGCAGATAGATGGTTAGATAGATAATTTTCAACATGTTGGAAATTATCTATCTGACAGGTAAATCTAACAGAAAAGAAATGTGTATGGTGTATTCCCAGCATTATACACAAATATCCAGCCTAGCCTTCTGCAGCAGGGACTAGCTGATAAAAAGATAAAGTCATTTCCTGTTTACAGTAGTTCTGATCTATTCTCAAAGGAAAGTAAGTGTTATCTTCCTTCTGAACACACCAAGCTTTCTGATAAATCCATTCTTTGTAGTCAATAATTATATTAGATAAGAAAGTGGTAATCATCTAGCAAAGAAGTACAGAATTTACAGGATTTTCCAATCTGTTGCACATTTCAATGAGAAAGTGTTGCCCATGTAGGTGTATAAAGTCAGGCAACAGAAATTAGTAATGGTAAAGAAGCAACAGTGGAAAAGCACAGTGGTAAGGAGGTGTGTTTAAACTTGTGCTGCCCTGCCTCACTAAACTACTTGCCAAACTGTCACTATATTGGTACCCACTAATTCTTCCACCACTATCAGATGACTGTAGAATAGATGGTGTCCTTAATGAGGGAACACAGAGAAACAATAAACACAGGATGTTCAGAATGTCAATCGGACAAGCAGCATTTATTAATATCTATTCCTTTAAACAACATGCCTTGCAAGGGTAAGGGGTGTGGCTTCTGATGGCAGAGGGCAGGACAATTACAGTCTATGGCAGTGGCATTAGAAGCCTCTACCTGACTAACAGAAGCCCCACCCCAGGCATCAGTAGCCCAACCTACTAGTTTCTTTAGATAAACAAAATATTAAATCACCCCAGCATGGACTGTCGGAGCATTAGGCTATAATGGCAAGATCTCTGTATCTGGGAGTTTTCTATGAACCTTTAGGGCCTAAGCCGACTAACACAGGTGTGTTAGTCGCTGTCCGCTTTTCAGCATTTGTAACATCGATGTGTTGATGAAAAACTGACACAACTGCATTAGTGGGCTCAGGCCCTAAGGCAGGACTGGTGTTTCCTTTGGGTCACAATGAGCAATTGCTCTTTAGGGGCTACATAAGTCAGGGGTTGTAGTGTATGAATGAGCGGGCATCATTTTGCAAAAAGCAAAATGGTACCTACTCATGTCCAAGAACGAAGCTAGTTTATCTGAATTTCTGCCTCTTGCTACTCCACCCTCCTGACACTTCCTGTCTTACAGCGGAAGTTCCTGATGTGAAGGGAAAGAGGGAGTATCGGGAGGATGGAGAGCAGTGTGGGGTACCACGGCAACAGACGGACATTTAGATAAATTATCTCTCTCTGCCGCTGCCCCCTTCTCGGACACAAGCGGGTACAGTTCTGCTGCTCACAAAACTGTTCTCACTCATACTTACTAAAGAGGGCACAAGATTCCTGTCAGTTTGAAAATGTAATGCTGGGAATACACCATACGTTTTTTCGGCAGATAGATGATGATAGATAGATAGTTAGATAGATAATTTCTGACATGTTCGATCTTATTTTCGATTGTAATTCTAATCGATTTCTCATAGAAGTGAATGAGAATAGATAAGAAAAGATAAAAGAATCAAGCGGGAAATCAAGCAGGAAAATGAATCGAAAATCGATCGGACGGAAAATCGACCGTAAAAACGCATTGCGTTTTCCCAGCATTACAGGCCCCACATACATTTTTGTCAGAGGAACCCTTTATCCTATGGAAATTGATTATGTTTATGTGTGCAAGTACAGTTATTCTTTACAAAAAACACTCACTCCATGTTTATCTGCTATTAAAGGGAACTTGAAATGAGCGAGATATGGAGGCTGCCATATTTAATCCCTTTTAACCAATGCAGATTGTCTGGCTGTCCTGCTGATCCACTGCCTCTAATACTTTCACCCATAGCTATCAAACAAGCATGCAGATTAGATGTTTGACTGAAGTCTTACTGGATTTGCTTAATGTTTGTTTCAGGTGTGTGATTCAGACACTACTTATGCCTGAAAGGTCAGAAGGAATGCCAGGCAACTAGTATTGCTTAAAAGGAAATATATATGTCAGCCTCCACATGTCTCTCAGTTCAGGTGTCCTTTAACAAACCATCAGTTGACAGATCGCTCAGCTCTGCATTGAAGAATCCTAGAGAAGCATTGATCTCACCAGGATAGCATCCCAGCTATGTACACAGCACAGCCACACTCAGTAATATCAGGGACCCCATGAAGAATACAGTCACACAGCTGGGCCAGAGGCAGATACACTGTGAGAAGCTGTAATGCTGGTAAATCTGCTTCCAGCTGTTCATCCCACCACTGCAATGGAGAGGACTGTATCACTAGTGATAGGATAACAGTATGGGCTCATTTATCGCATTATAAGAAGCTGGAATATGGACTGAATGGAAAATCAGGCTACTTCACAGCTGTGGGAAGCCAATTACCTAGCTGGTAAATAAAAAAGGCTGAAGATGAGAAAGCGTAATGTAAGCAATAGCAGTTGAGTATGGGAAGTTTGGATATCCTGATTCAAAACGTAAATAGTTCCAATACAAGCCTGCCAACTCCCGTTCAGCAGACCTCACACTGCACATCTGCACTCATGCAGGTCTGGACACGCCTCCTATGTCTGATCCTATGGCAATAACCCACATTACATCATTACTATGGGACGCTGCTCCATTCTCCAAGGATCCATAACAGATATGCTGAAGTGTCTAGGAATGAGCTTCTGATATTTGTGGAATTCCAGTTTTCAATCGGGAATAGGCTTTCCACAGCGGAAATCGGTATTCCATGGAAATGCCACATTATCAAGATTCGGAAATTTTAGGCCAATCACAAAACTCGGAAGCATTGGACCAATAAGAGGATGCTGAATTGTACTGCAGAGATCGGATTACTATGGAAATTTTAGGCCAATCAGAAAACTTGTAAGCATTAGACCAATCAGAGAATACAGAAGTTTACAGTGCTTACCAATCGGAAATTTGCATTCAGCAAAATTGCGTACATTAGGTCAATGTACGCATTTTTTTTACACCTAACTAATGTTATTGACAACAGGATACAAAACATGAAATTCTGCGGAAATCGTTATGCGGAAATTCCAACTTCCGCTCTATTCCGCGTACATTTTAAAGACACTTTTCGGAAAGCGGAATTCCATCGGAATCAGAAATCAGGATGTTTGACCATCCCTAGAAGTGGCCATGCATGGTTGTTCTGACCTGATTCTAACATTCAAATACCACTGAACGGAAAGACAGTTGAGCAGCAGCCGATTTGCCCCATAAAGTATTTATTAGTGCAAATCATTAAATATCTACAATAATCTGATCAAAAAGCACCACTGCCCTGCAAGCTTTGTAGTATTATTAATTTTGATTTATATAACGCCAACACCTTCTGATAATTCTGTTACCAGCACTACCAGGATCCCTGGTTCGAATTTTGGCCAGAACACTGTCTGCATGGAGTTTGTATATTCTCCTTGTATCTGAATGGGTTTCATCCAGGCACTCAGGTTTCCTCACATATTTCAAAACCTTTCACATAAGTGAATTGGCTTCCCCCCAAATTGGCCCTAGACTATGATGAATGTATGACTCTGACAAGGATTATATAAGAGTGAACAGAGGCGCAAGCAGGATAAAAGGTACTAAAAAGCTTAAAATTCCTCAGGAGGTGGTGGTGGACTCGCCTCCTTGAAGTAGACAAGATACTGTCAGCTTTTTAACAACAACAGGTTTATTTATATACTTCAGACAACCATGCAACGCGTTTCGCAGGTATATTCCTGCTTCCTCAGGCAATAACAAATAGGAGTACACATAGTACAGTCTCAAGGTCACAGAGGCGCTTATCATGACCTTGAGACTGTACTGCATGTACTCCTATTTGTTATTGCCTGAGGAAGCAGGAATATACCTGTGAAACGCGTTGCATGGTTGTCTGGAGTATATAAATAAACCTGTTGTTGTTAAAAAGCTGACAGTATCTTGTCTACTTCAAGGAGGCGAGTCCACCACCACCACCTCCTGAGGAATTTTAAGCTTTTTAGTACCTTTTATCCTGCTGGCGCCTCTGTTCACTCTTATATTACCAATATCCACCCCATGGTGGAGGGGTCGATCCCCATCTCTTTTTTCCTGGTCTACAGAGAGTGACTTTTAATCCTGAGTGAGGACAGGTCTAATCTCCTCACCTGCCTGTACAGTGGTTACCTAGGAGGTAACCCACTTTTGTGAGTATATACACTATATACTTTTCAATTCCAACCTATTGTTTTGCTTACTACACTATACTGGGCTCTCGGTGTCCCCACTTTTGTTTATCCTGACAAGGATTAGATTGTGAGCTCCTCTGAGGACAGTCAGTGACATGACTATGTACATTGTAAAGTGCTGCAGAAGATGTCAGTGCTATATAATGCATAATAATAATAATAATAATAATAATAATAATAATATGTTGGGACATTAGACTATGACTATAGTAGAATTAGATTGGGAGATCATCTGAAGACATTTAGTGACATTACTATGTATTCTGTAAAGTGCTGCAGAATAAGTCAGTGCTATACAAATATATAATAAGTATATGGCTGGACATTAGGTTATGACTATGGTAGGGATTAGATTGTCAGATCCTCTGAAGACATTTAGTGACAGAGCTATGTATTCTGTAAAGTGCTGCAGAAAATAATAATATGGTAGGACTTTAGACTATGGTGGGAAATAGATTGTGAGCTCCTCAGAGGACAGTCAGTGACATGACTATGTACTGTGTAAAGTGCTGCAGAAGATGTCACTGCTATATAAATACATAATAATAATAAGGTAGAGACATTATGGTAGGGATCAGATTGTGATCTCCCCTGAAGACAGTCAGTGACATGACTATGTACTCTGTAAAATGCTGCAGAAGATGGGAGCACTATATAAATCAATACATTTTTCTAAGCAGACCCTCTATAGTTTATTACTCCAAAACTAAGGTCTAATAACATAACGATGCAAGTTGGCTGCGTTTTGCCACACCAGGGTGAAAATTAGAGGTCATGTAGATTCTCAATGTAAAAAGAAAGCGTTTGCACTTTTGTGCATGAACCAACATTTCCAACAGATCCCTGAGATCTAACGTCTGAGACCCCCCCCCCCCCCCCTCTCCTGTCTTTCTCAGACATTGTACCAGGGGGGTTGTGCCCTGTCTGCGGATCACTCACCAGCTTCATGGTATTGTTGTTCTGCTCCCATCTCCACAGCATCACACTCTTCTCCCTGTCCTCATAAGCACCTGCTGCGGACAGGCCAGGCCCCTGGATGATCCCACAGCGTGTCCCGGTCATCCTGCCACTCATCCACTATCCAGTCAATCACACAGTGTCCCTCCATCAGAGAGCAGGACCCAGCAAAGGCAGCATCCTCCCAAGCACAGCACTAGCTGCTCCCACACTGACTGGTTCCACTGATTCAAACTAGTTGTGAATGGAGCAGGAGGTAGCAGCTGGGACAGGGAAGGGGGGGAGTGAATGGACTACCCCTCCCCCGGGGCCATTCCTGACTCAATAGGCCCTTCATCATTACAGAAAAGAATTGCAATTAACTCCTGGAGGGATAAGCACATATTGTGAGTTGGATGGCCCAAAAAAAGAAAACAGATTTCTTTTAGGAAGTCATTAAAGTGCTGGATCGGCGATTTCAGGGGAGAAGTTTTTGAAGAGCTCTGGAAAGTTTATTGAGAATGAAAGTTGAGTCATAAATAAGGAGAGAGAAAGGAGGCTGAGCCGCCCCAAGCTGGTATTCCTATTTTAGGTGGAGGATGGTGGAAAGAACCACGACTCACCACCAGAGGGACAACAGAATATCCAAGCAGCTCAGGGTGACCCACAACCACTAGGAGAAAATAGAGGACTAAAAGAGACTGAAAAGTCCTCCTACTACAAAGCAACGCTCAGTGTAATTTGTCTTCTTAAAAGTAATCTAAAGTCTGAGGGCCCTTTTCCACTAGCAGTCGCTAGCGTTCGCGCTGAACGCTAGCGATTGCTGAATCGCAATTCCGCCGTTTTCCCGACATTTGCAGCCGCGATTTTGCTATGCTATGCACTGCATAGCAAAATCGCGGCAAAAGTCGCTCCGCGGCGCGATCGCGATCAAGTAAAAAACGAATCGCGGTAGTGGAAATGACCTACCGCGATTCCTATGTTAAAAAGCAAACCGTAGCGATTGTAAAATCGCTAGCGGTTTGCAGTTTTGCGATTCAGCTAGCGCAAACGCGCTAGTGGAAAAGGGCCCTGTGGCCGGTTTCACACTGCAAGCAGGTGGTGCGGCAGCCGCAACGCCAACAACAGGCCTTCCGGGGATACTGCATTACTATACGGTATTCTCCATCTGGCCAAGCAGGAATTGACGTGCGCTTGTGGTCACTTCCTGGCGCTTGTGGTCACTTCCTGCTCTGGGGTATGCGGAAATGCACGGAATATGCTTCCGCGCATGCGCACCGCCACGGCGGAAAATGTTTAAAAATCCCTGCGTCGCCATAGACTAACATGACGTGAAGCCACGCGGTAACATAGTTCTGGAGCAGCGTCAGATCCAGGACATCCGGTGGACCGCACAGCGACGCAGGTAGTATGAATGACCCCATAGGTTTACACTGGAGAGCGGTAGCAGTACATCAATTTGACACACCGCCCCAGTGTGAAAGGGCTCTAAAAGAAATAAGCAGCTGAACTTACCTGAGGCTACTTGCAGCCCCCAACAGTCATCCTGTGCCTGCATTGTCCTTCTGCGACCCACCAGCCAGCAGCAGCAACTCCTTCAAAGCTGGCTGGTTACGTGCCTTATTGCGTCACCGTGCACGGCAGGATTCTGCAATTGCGCATTTCTGGAAAATTGCTACTGCATATACACAGAAAACTCCCGGCAATGAGAGTGCAATTATTATTATTATTGATTTATAAAGCGTCAATATATTCCGTGGGGCTGTACAAAGTAAGAAACAAACATGGGGTACATAATACAAACACTGGTGTACACTAATATACAAGACACATACGGTAATTAGTGACAAAATACAAAAAAATTATACAGCAAACAGAATACAAAATACCGAAGTGGTAATGACAGTGATAAAAGTAACATGATGAATAAAATGTATAATGATTTCCAAGACACAAAAGTGGTAGAGAGCCCTGCCCTTGCAAGCTTACAATCTAAAGAGAATGGGGGGAAACAAGAGGAGGGGTAGTATACGATAAAATATATAAAGGTTGTGTGTTTTAGGATACCTAGTAGGAGTGCAATTTGGTCCTAGGACAAAGGGAAGTGGCTTAAAGAGACTGAAGCGAGAATAAATCTTGCTTCAGAGCTCATAGTTAGCAGGGGCATGTGTGCCCCTGCTAAAACGCCGCTATCGCGGGGCTAAACAGGGGTCCCTTACCTTCAAAATCCCCTCCGTGCAGCGGGGGAGCGCTTCCGCATTGGGGCAGGGCTAACCGCCGCAGCCCTGCCCCACGCGCGTCTGTCAGACGCGTATCTCCGCCTCTCCCCCCACCTTTCAGTCTTCCTTCACTGAGAGGGGCGGGGGAGAGGTGGCGATGAGCCGCTGATAGACGCGCTGTGAGGTAGGGCTGCAGCCGTTAGCCCTGCCTAAACTGCAGCAGAATCTACGACCAATTTGGTAGTTGATTTTTGCGGGGGGGGGGGGGGGGGGGAGTGTTTGGGGGTGAAGGGACCCCCGTTTAGCCGCGGGATAGCGGCGTTTTAGCAAGCAGTGAAGCGAGATTTATTCTCGCTTCAGTGTCTCTTTAAAGGGAACCAGAGACGAACGTTAGGGAAAAATGAAAAAAGCTTTTATACATACCTGGTGCTTCCTCCAGCCCCATAAGCCTGGATCGCTCCCACGCCGCCATCCTCCGCTTCCTTTATCGCCGCTACCGGGTCCCGTCACTTCCCGCGAACAATTATCCGCATGCACAGGGGCTCCCCTCTATACCCGTACGCATGCTGCTGCGCAGTATGGAGCCGCACGTGTAAGGGCATTCCTGTGATGCAGATAATTGGTCGCGTCCGCCGGCCGACTGGCCGAAATGACGGGACCCGGTACCGGCGGATCCAGGAAGCGGAGGGCGGCGGCGTGGGAGCGATCCAGGCTTATGGGGCTGGAGGAAGCCCCAGGTATGTATAAAAGCTTTTATGTAGTTTCTCTCTGGTTCTCTTTAAGGTAGCGCATATGCTTGTCGGAACAAATTCATTTTTAGAGAGTGTTTAAAAGTAACAAAGGTTGGCGAGTGACGGATGTGTTGTGGGAGGGCATTCCAGAGAAGGGGTGAAGCGCGTGCAAAATCTTGTAAACGTGAATGTGAGGAGTTGATTCTAGAGGAGGACAACAGAAGATCGTGTGCAGATCTGAGATTGCGATTGGGTTTGTATCTGGAAATTAGTGAGGATATGTACCGGGGAGAGAGATTGTGGAGAGCTTTGTAGGTTAGGGTTAGGAGTTTGAACTGGATCCTCTGGTTAATTGGCAGCCAGTGAAGAGCTTGACAGAGAGGGTCAGCAGAGGAAGATTGAGAAGAAAGATGAATGAGACGAGCAGCTGAGTTCAGTACAGACTGGAGCGGAGCCAGTTTGTTAGACGGTAGTACACAAAGCAGTACGTTGCAGTAGTCCAGACGAGAAATTATAAGAGCATGTATTAACATTTTGGTTGTGTCTTGAGTGAGAAAGGGAGGGATGCAAGATATATTTTTGAGTTGGAGATGGCAGGAGCTGGTTATGGAGTTAAGATGAGGAATAAAAGAGAGAGAAGAGTCGAATATCACGCCCAAGCACCGAGCTTTGGGAACTGAAGTTATGGGAGTGTTATTAACATTTATTGTTACTTCAGGCAGGGAGGTGGCCAGAGACGGTGGAAAAATTATTAGTTCTGTTTTAATCAGGGTTCACAAGGCTTGGAGCCACGTATACGCAGCAGCCTGCGACTGGCCACCACCAGACAGCTTTGAGGGGGTGGCCGCTTCTGGTTGGAGGGACGGGGAAGTACGGCGCGGGGTCAGGATGACTGTAGGGGGGCTGCAAGAAGCCCTAGGTAAGTTAAACTGCTTTTTTTTTGGAGGCTAGAAAAGCTGTGGGGCCACTGAGATTCTGCGCGCACTGAAACACCCCCAGGAATGGCCATTCAATTTTAGTCCAGGTTTGCTTTTAATTTGCAAAAACGACTGTAATCTCAAACTGGGCGTCTGTGTTAGCAAGGAATCTGTACTCTCTTTGGAGTACAGACTGTCTAGAAATACTAATCTTGCTGCAAGAGAAATTAGCTGCAAAAAACAGGAGCCATTGCTATTTGAAGTGAGTGTTAAGTGGAAAAAAAAACCTTACTAACCTATGGAGAGAGAATGCTCTGGGTCTAGTCTAGAGCACTCCCGCTCCTCTCACGGTTCCCTCAATGCAGTGCTGTCAACCCCAGCCCGTGTGACAGGTGGCTCTGTATAGCGTCTGAGCAAACGTGTTCCCTCTCGCACTGACGCATCAGCAGTTCGGAGCCGCCCGTCTTCCGGGGCACACGGGCTTCTGAAGACTTCCAAAACCTTCCGCAGAGGGGGATTCAAATGGGGGTGACTTCACTGGGTTGAGGGAACCGTGAGAGGAACGGGAAGGCTCTATAGGACATAGTCTTCCCTCTTTATAGGCAAGTATCTGTTTTTTTGGTTATCATCCCTGGTGCTTTCTTATGTCAATCCACCCCCCCCCCCCCCCGCAGATTTACTGATCCCAAAACGATCCTCCACAGCTCACTTCCGTTTTTGGCCCCTGCACCTGCGTATGTTTGTCATTAACCCTTGTAATTTATAGAACTGAACTAAACAATAATGTATTTCTTGCTATCACAGGTGTAACTTTCCTATTACTCTACCCAAAATGAAAGTTTTTGGGTAGGTTCTGAAGGTCTCCATATCTCGAGGACCCATTGTGAGGGGCTCCCCTCCCCTTGCTAAATTCTTCACTTATCTTATGTTATTGTGAACACAAACAAGAGGATCGGGAACCCCTGCGGTGGCTGGGAAGACCCCAAATCCAGCAAGTGACTCCATTCACAAGGGTGGATTACAATGTAATAAGCCCAACAAAGCGACTGAGGGTAAATCGCTTCACCGGCCTCTCATTCACACTATGAACCCGATCCAATTCTCTGTTTCTCCTATGTTTTCTCCTGGGTGATATTTTAACATCTTATTAATAGAATGCCGTTACCAGCAAGCAAGAAAATGCTCAGAATCATTTTGGCTCTGCTTTTTCACCTATTTTTGGGTACTTTTTCAGTTATTTTAAAGAGAAGGTGAAAAATGATCTCCTAGGAGAAAACTCAGGAGAAAAATGTAATTGCATATGGGCCAGTGAATTGGAATCAGGGCTTATGTGCTGCCGGCTGTGAACTTTCATGTTACCATTCACAGTACAGAAAGCGTTGCCACGCATCCGGGAACACTGTATTGCAGAGTGCACAATTTCCCGGCAGGTTCTATTCTGTTGCGGCCGCTGACATCTATGCTACAGCACACCCTGCTGCGCGGCAGGAAATACATGCATGAAATCGTGTTCATGCATGCATTGTGTAGCGTGAATGAACCCTAAGGTCTGGTTCACACGGGCGTCTGCCCGGCTTTCAGTGGCGTTGCGGCAGCTACACGTTCGGGCTTTCAGTAGCCTTCACGTAGCTTTTGGATGCGGACAGCGTTTTTCTTCCCCTAGGGGAACATTACCTGTGGCGGTTAACTGCCCCAGGATGCTACATGTAGTGTCCAGGGTCGCCTTGAACGCCAGGGAAAATCGGGACCTGAACGTCGCGTTCCCGTAAACGTCGGTAAAAGCCTGGTGCAAACACTCCCATTCACTTGAATGGGAGCGCTTAATGCCAAGCCCCGAACGGTGGCGGTAAACGCTCCGCAGACGCCCATCTGAACCAGCCCTAAGCTTTGTACACATGTACGAGGCAAGTCGCCCAGCAGGGATCGAGACTCAATCCAGAAACCAGTGTCCCGACGCACCACCAAAAAAAGGCGGGAAGTGAAACGCGTGTGACGCGCGCTTGCTGTCACTTCCTGCTTCGGGTATGCAGGAGCGTGTTGTTTAAATATACTTCAGCACATGCGTGCTGCAACGTCGTGTCAGTAATTTTTTTAAAAATCTACGCGTCGCCATAGACTAAGGGCTCTTTCACACTTGGACATTGCGTTTGATGCAACGTTAAAAAGTGATCCTTAAGTCTAGGAAAAAAAATGAGATTTACTCACCTGGGGCTTCCCTCAGCCCCCTGCAGCCGTTCGGTGCCCTCGCAGCCCCGCCCCGATGCTCCAGGACACGCCGGCGAACACTTCCGGTTTGGCGTCACCGGCCGACAGGCATGGGAATGCGAGTGATTCTTCGCGTTTCCAGCCATAATATCGCCCCCTATGCTGCTATTGAGGCCTCCTGCCCCTAACACAACGCATGTTAGCTTTGAAGTTGGACGTTACATTGAACTGCGTTATGCGTCTCTTGATGCATACTTGATGCGTACTTTTTGACGCATACCGATCGAACGAAAACGGAGCATGCGGCACATTTAAAAAACAAACAAACACACATTACTGAGCATGTGCAAACATTCTAACGCAGCGAAATACGAGTATAACGCACAGCATGCTGCACTTTCATTTAATGTGCTGCTTTATACTCCAACGCAACGTGGGCACTGTGAACAGCCCATTGATTTACCATTACTGTCAGTTGTTCTGCATTAAGGGCTGCTGTAACGTGCGGCTGTAACGTCGCACTGTGAAAGCAGCCTAACATTACTTCTGGGCCAACGCAGATTGCCGCAACTTGCCGCAGCGTTAGCGTAGTTCTTTACCTGCGCCGGGGATGCAAAAATGTCACTTCTGTCGCGTAGCGCCGTAACGATCCAGTATCAAAGTCTCCATAGACTTTCATTGCACGGCGGTGGGGTGCAGTGAAAATACCACACTGACTTGGTGTAAAAGGGCCCTTAGGCAACAGTTCATGTCTGTAGCTATTGTACTGTTGATATTGTTTGTTGCGCAAAATCATCAAGAAACATCTCTTAGTGGGTATGGGCCTAAACAAGACAGGAGACATCTAAGCTAAAAGGATTGGGAACAACCGTTCCAGCCAAGTAAAAATCTAAAGCATATAGAGCAATGAGATGTCCTTCAAAACTATTTGAGATCATTTCCATCCCATGTCCAATAGTATCTCTCCCATGTATGAGCAGCCATACAGAGAGTGCCACCTGGTTACCAGAGGAGGAGATGCTGTATATACTTAAGTCTCTGCTATTCACCCTCACATGCCACAGAAAGGGCACCAGCAGGTGTTCCTGTTACGGCTGAAGGATTATCCACTTGCCTATGTCATGCTTTGATTTGGGTACAAGTACTGAATAGCTGAATAATGCAATGTGTGAATGTAACGAGACTGTTCTAAAAGTGAGAAATTCCTATGTCACAATGTCAAATGACATCACTTTCTCAGTAACTGAAGAATGGCTACTGTAGTCAGATTACCCTGCGTCTGAGGACTAAAGACATTACACATTACCATTACACAGGTCCATCATGGCCCAATATGCCAAGCCAATCCACCGCTAACTGATTTGAATTCAGTCAGATAGTGATTGATTTTTACCCTACACAGTAAAGTAAATTTCAATAGGTTTCAGCAGAAATTTAACATCAATTGAACCGCAAGCTTGTAACTGCTCGAAGCAGTGCAATGCTATGAGCCATTGATCTCTCCCTTGGCTTGCCTCTTCTGGGAAAGAGGGTTTGGGTTAGGCCTGGTATTGCCTCTTCTGGAAGAAAGGCTTGGGTTAGGCCTGGTCTTGCCTCTTCTGAAAGAAAGGCTTGGGTTAGGCCTGGTCTTGCCTCTTCTGGAAGAAAGGTTTGGGTTAAGCCTGGTCTTGCCTCTTCTGGAAGAAAGGTTTGGGTTAAGCCTGGTCTTGCCTCTTCTGGAAGAAAGGTTTGGGTTAAGCCTGGTCTTGCCTCTTCTGGAAGAAAGGTTTGGGTTAGGCCTCATTTAGCCTCTTCTGGAATTTAGGGTTTTCGGTAGGCCTCGTCTTGCCTCTTATGGAACAGAGGATTTGGGATAGGCCTCATCTTGCTTGTTTTGAAAGAGAGAATTTGGGGTAGGTATCGTCTTGCCTGTTCTGAAAGAAAGGGTTTGGCATAGACTTCGGCTTGCTTCTCCTGGTAGAGAGGGTTTGGGTTAGATCTTGGCTTGGAGTAGGCCTCGACTTGCATGTTCTGGGAGAGACTGTTTGGGGTAGGCCTGTTCTTGCCTGTTTTGGAAGAGAGGGTTTGGGGTAGGCCTCGTCTTCCCTGTACTGGAAGAGACGGTTTGGGGTAGGCCTCGTCTTGCTTGTTTTGGAAAAGACAGTTTGTTGTAGGCCTCATCTTGCCTGTTCTGGAAGAGAGGGTTTAGGGTAGGGTTCAGCTAGCTTCTCCAGGTAGAGAGGGTTTGGGTGTAGATCTTGGCTTGGGGTAGGCCCGTCTTGCCTGTTCTGGAAGAGACGGTTTGGAGTAGGCATCATCTTGCCTGTTCTGGAAGAGAGAGTAGGCTAGGCTTCGGATTGCGCCTCCTAGTAGAGAAGGTTTGGAGTAGATCTTGGCTTGGCATAGGCCTCATCTTGCCTGTTCTGGAAGAGTTGGTTTGGGGTAGGACTCGGCTTTCCTGTTCCGGAAGAGAGGATTTGGGTTAGCCCTTGTCTTGCCTGTTATAGAACAGAGAGCTCGGAAGCCTGGCAGCAATTTGTAGTCAGGGAAGCTGGTGAGGGTGCTTCGGGGGTCAGCTGTACAATGTTCTGAACATGAGGGGGCTGCACCCAGTGGGAGTCTGGATAGTAAGATGTATGAGGGGAGGCGGGCCGGACAGACAGACACAATACCCCGCTGACAAGCTCATGAATGGATGAATGCTCCCTGGGAGAGGCCTGGCTCTCTGGCTCCAGCTATTTACAAGAGTTATTGCCGGGACCTAAATGCCCCGTCCTCTGCTACACTTCCCTTTCATTTACTCCGGAGATTAACAGGAACTCTGGAACGAATGCAGCCTTGGTAACTGGGGACAGCAATCTCATATCTTGCTGCTTTAAAGCGGGACTCTGGGTGCCAAAATGACAGATGAAGACCTGTCATGGGACTGATCCAGCTTGATCATGTGTGAGCTGTAATATAACTGCAAATCATGGGACTCCATAATAAACATTCACAGTTTAATGCCCCAATCATAGGTAAAATACGACAAGACAAATAACATTTATATTGCGCTTTTCTCCTGACGGACCCAAATCGCTTTAGCCACTAGGGGGCGCTCAATAAGCAGTAGCAGTGTTAGGCAGTCTTGCCCAAGCACTCCTTGCTGAATAGGTGCTGGCTTACTGAACCTTAACCATTACACTATCCAGGATGTGGGAGGAAACTGGAGTGCATACATTTAAAATGGGTACCGCATGAATTTGTGCACCAGAGATAGCCGCAAGTAGAATATCAGTAAAATACTAATATTCTACTATGAATCACTTGGTAATTCCAACAAGCCGTCCCACTCAATGCCTAACCCAGCCCTCCACCAATGCCTAACCCTAACCAAACCCTCTGCCAATGCCTAGTCCTAACCAACCCTCCTGTCAATGCTTAACACTAAACAACCACCCCTCTCAATGCCTAACCCAAACCTCCGCCTAACCCCAACCTCCCACCAACCTCCCCTCCCCCCCCCCCCGATGACTAAAGGTGGCCATACATTGAGCGATTTGGCTGTACTACCATTCAATTCGATCATTTTATTCCAGTATGCCCAATCGATGAAAAGTGGCTGATATCATGTCGAATCAAATAGCTTAGTCGATTGAGCAGGATACAAGATATTGATTGATCGTACAGGAATCGGCTACTGTCCACATGTCATCTGATTGACTGGATCGATTTTTGCATTCAGAGCATGCTGGCACAACATCGGTCAGATCGATTAGTGAAGTTGATTCGCATTGAATACAGCTTGTAGTGCCTGGGCCACTGGTCGATCGACTTTTGATCAACCACACTGAAGTTAATCGCCCAATAAAGTCGATCGCTTTGTCAATTGAATCAGAATTGCTAGATGTATGGCTACCTTAACTGACCCTCACCTCCCGTTGCCTAACCCTAATCAATCCCCCTCTTGATGCTCAACAATAACCGACCCGTCGTGGGGTGGGGTGTATCTAGCATTCTTCTTCTCTCGAATGGGAGGCTGATTGGATGATCGACTGCCAGAATGGTTGGCTGCAGATCTCGCCATGTGTGTCTGACCTTACAAGAATAGACGTGACTGAGCCACACAATGTCAGTCTGCTGGTACTCAGGACACAACAGAGCCCAGACCAGCTCCTTATATGCTCATCAGGCATTGTTATAGAACGACCGCTGTGTCAGCTGACACTCATGACAAAAGAGAAGGTTTAGGTCATTCTTTATCTGTCACTTCCTCGCCCCCCCACCTGCAGAGGCTTCAGGACATATCAGAGCTGGAGATAATTTTGGGACATTTCTTTCTTCTTACTCCCCTGGAGAACCATTCAAGCTGTCCACTGCTGTGTCTTTTACCCTTTTATTGACAATGGATTGATCCCAAGAGGAGAGCTGTGACAAGTGTCACTGAAAAATCCATTAATGTGTGGTCACAGTAAATAGCACAGCGCCCTGTGTGCTATCAGCTGTAATCATAAAACCAGGAACCAGTCACTTCTTGTAATCGTAGTTATAGCTGAGACCCAGGCTTAAAGGGGGTTGTAACCTCCAAAAATAAAATATTGCCTAAAAATAGTTAGTGCCCCAAATATATATGTAAACTTTTTTGTTTTCTAAAATAGGTCCCTATATGTCCTCTGTTTTTGTTTTTTTTTACCTGGTCTGTGTGCCTTTGCTGAACTGTGCCGAACTGTGCAGTGCCAACAGGATTGTGGGAAGTATTTTTTTTTTACTTAGCTACAGTAACAAGCTTATCTCAAAATGCATATAACAGAAACTTCCTATTTCAAATAAGATAAGGACATTATGACCAGAAAGTACCGTAATTGAATCCCCCCTCCCTTTGAAGAGTTTACACAGTGATGTAAGCCTGTTACTTAGGCGATATTTGCTGTGGGAGGGCAGTAATCTATAAAAATATAACAAAAAAGCAGTAAGGGCACTTTTCCACTAGCAATCACTAGCGTTCGTACTAAACGCTAGCGATTCAGCAAAGTGCAGAAAATTTCCGGGCGATTGCGTTCGAGATTTTGCTATGCAACGCACTGCATAGCAAAAATCGCCCCGCGGCGCGATCACGCTTGATTAAAAAACTAATCACGGTAGTGGAAATTACCTACCGCGATTCCTATGTTAAAATGCTAACCGTAGCGATTTAAAAATCACTAGCGGTTTGCGATTTTGCGATTCAGCATCGCAATCGCCGCTAGTGGAAAAGGGCCCTAAGGGCTTGTTCACACTATCAGCTGATTTTTTTTTTAAGCGCTGGTGATTTTGCAAATCGCTCTAAAAGCGCTTGTGTAATTATTTCCTATGTTCACATTTGAGCGTTGCAATTTTAAAAAAATTACAAATGCGCTCCCTGTACTATTTTCTGAGAGTTTTGGCTCAATGGCAGGTATGGGGAAATCGCAAAGAGCTTGAAAAAGCGCTTTGTTTTGTGATTTCCCCAGCACTCTGATGAATAAATACATAGTGAAAAATCAATCGCTCAGCAAAAGCGCTTAAAAAATCACTTTCAAAATCACCCCATAAATCGCCAGCGCTTGCGATGGTGATTTATAAAGTGAACAAGACCTAAATTAACACTGAGCTGGGATAAAAGAAAAAGAAAAGGGCAGAAGTGATGTCACTTTTAGCATCACAAAGAAACAGTAAATATGGAAACCAGCAGGAATATTTTTTTCCTTTTTCAAATCACATTTCTCTAAAATCTGACAGTGAACTCATAAGACAATAAGAAAGCTGAACTAAATAAATAATTTCTTATTGGATGATTTATTTGAATTTTTCCAGTCGCGTACACATGTACAAAAAGGACTGTACCCCGCAGAGATCTGGACTGAATTCCTTGGGCAATAGTTTGGTGCCGAGTGCTGTACAGATGTGTCACTAGTCTACAATGCGTCTGTCCAGCACTACCTTATATGGGGCTCCTGATCTCTTCTGTCACTTCTTTTTCTGGAAACCCCTCAGGTGATCCCCATACTTCTGCCTTCTAGTGCAGTGACAGGAGGAGTGCCTTGTGTGGTCCTCTCTGGTTGCCGCAACCTCTGCATTGCCTATTGTGATACCACTGCACAAGAAGGCGTAAAAGTGTGAGTATAAACATGATGCTTTCAATAGGTGTTCAATCCCTACAGCAGATTTTTCAGTATTCCAACAAATGCTTGCTGATTTGCCATCAGTTACTAATCGCTTGTTTGCATGTCAACCTGCAACCAGTTGTTGGTGGCTGATCTGGGTCAGTTGGGCAGCAAAAAGCGTAAGGCGGTTTATGACCACAGGCATTGCAGGCACTGGCCCGGAGCACCATTTAGCACCTAGAGCGCCACTGCACTGTCTTCTGAAATAATGTGGGGTGAAAGCCACTGCCACCAATGTGAACTAGGCCTTACTGGAAACTGAGGTTTGCCTGTGCCTTTTCACTAGGGTCAGATACTAATTGGCTGCATCCTGCAGTGCAGGGAACATATAGGAAGCAGGTGCAGGGACCGGCAGCCGAATGAAACCGCCGAACTGCTCGGTATTGTGTTCCATTCTCCCTTCAGCGAAAACAGCATTTTCTCACAGGAAGCCTTCCGTGATGAATCGGCCTTGTTTTCCAAGAAATGTCTCAAAATACAATGATGTTTGCCACATATACACAATAGTAAACAAAGGACACAATATGTATAAAATACAGCAATCAAGCAAAATAAATAATGATTCAGGGAAATGTGGAAAATAGACTGTTTTCCAGGAAATGGTAAACATGCTGACGGGGTTACGGACGGGTAATGTTTCTTTGCGCTTTAACGTTAACCTGCCACAAACAGAGGTCAAAAATTTTTTTCGAGATTGCCATGATTGCATACAGTGAAGCATACACTGCATGCATCGCATTATAACAACGGATCCATCACATTGTACTTCTGATGCGCCAGCATGAATGTACCATTACAATACAATTGCATCGCTGGGAGCTTAGAGAGTTCATACAAGTTACTTCTTTAAACTTCACACCTGCGAAATGCATTGTGGAATGTACAATAACGTTTTTTAATTGACTTTTGGGAGGGGAGTAGGCCTGTAATGTTTATTGGAGGTTAATAACTTGTGGCAGTAGAAATGGCACTATTTTCAGGGCTCTTATGGCCCATACTCACGGGCTACATTTGTGGCCTGTCGCTAGCACACAGGAGCGTGTGCGCGACAGGCCGGCGACAGCTCCTCGCCAGGTCCCTCCGCATACACACCGCGGAGAGACCTGGCAACTGATGGCGGAAGCTGTCGCTGTTGTTCCTCCCCCCGCCGGAAGCTCAAGGTATTCCCTGCTTGTTGCTGTCGCTAGTCCGTATACCCACGCGGACTAGCGACAGTTGCGGCGGCCTGTCGCAACTCCGCCAGCCTGTCGCCGCAACACGCGCCCGCTGCGTGTTGCGGCGACAATTTTAGCCCGTGAGTATGGGCCATACTACATCTGAGCTGGTTTTGGACGTTTTGACGCAATGTCGATAGTTTGCATTTTCCAAGGTAAAATGAAAGTCCATAGACTTTCATTTTACCTTTCACATCTAACGCTGCGTTTTTGTGCATTGCGTTTTGACGCTACACGGAGCTTTTTTTAATCGTCCGAAGCTTGCGTTTGCATTACAATGTAAATCAATGTTAAAGAGACACTGAAGCGAAAAAAATATATGATATAATGAATTGGTTGTGTACTATGAATAATTACTAGAAGATTAGCAGCAAAGAAAATATTCTCATATTTTTATTTTCAGGTATATAGTGTGTTTTCTAACATTGCATAATTCTATAATATGTGCAGATTACACAACACTCAGCATTCAAAATGATTCTTTCAGAGCAGTCTGTGAACTAATGACCTCTCCTCTGGCAGAGAAAAAGTAAATAGTTAACTAACACTTGAGATAATAAAAGTCAGAAAACAGCCCTCTCCAGGACTTTGAAAGTCGTAGAGTTTAATGGCTTTTTTGTATGGTGATAACAACTGGAGTTTCTTAACTCTTCCTGTACTGGAAACAATTACACTGATGTATCTGATCTTAATGTTTTATTTCTTAGCTGTACTACACATACAAATCATAATATCATCATTTTTTTTTGCTTCAGTGTCTCTTTAAACACAAGCTCCAAGAAGAGCATGCGTTTTTAAAACGTTTCCATGCACACAGTTACAGTTGAAAGTCAAAAAAATAGCTTCAAAAACTGCGTTTTCCTATGTGCTGTAACGGATTGAAAACGCATTCAAAACGCATGAAAAACGCAGCAACACGCAAACAGCAAAACACATGCTTTTAGCTTTTCCAAATGCAAGCTCTGTTTTGAAAGAACAGTGTGTGGCCTGTACACACTGCTGCGCTTTTAAAATCGCATGTGTTTTTTTAATCGCAAGGTCTGGGTGGTGTAATGGTTAAGGGCTCTGCCTCTAAAGCAGGAGACCTGGGTTCGAATCTCGGCTCTGCCTGTTCAGTAAGCCAGCACCTATTCAGTAGGAGACCTTAGGCAAGTCTCCCTAACACTGCTACTGCCTATAGAGCGTGCCCTAGTGGCTGCAGCTCTGGCGCTTTGAGTCCGCCAGGAAAAAAGCGCGATATAAATGTTATTTGTCTTGTCTTTTAAAAAAAACATGAAAAACGTGAAGACCTGTACACACTGGTGCGATGCAATTTTTCTATTTACATGAAGGCTTTGCGATTTAAAAAATCGCACGCAGTTTTTATAAAAGCAGTGCAAGCGCAGCAGTGTGTACAGGCCCTAAGGGGTCCCTTTATCTGTGTTTCCTAGATTGTTGCGACAAATGTATAGGTATACTGAAGGTAATTTATTATTATTTTTGTCTCTTCAATATATCATATGTCCCATCATTCCTTTTTCTGATTATTCAACGCTTTTCTACCTGACTTGCATCCAATATCTGCTTGTTTTGTGATATCCTTGAACTTGATTTATGTGGCTATATAACCATCTATTTGTGCCTTTTTGATTGACATAGTTGTTGTCTTGGACAATAAACTTTTGTTTGATTAAAAAAAAAAAAAGTTTTTACTTGAATAATACCATTTGAGTCAACAATCGTGAAGTGAGTCCACCACTGGATCCCTGCTTCAGCCCCTTCTGCAGAGTAGCGCAGTGGAGCAATTTAATATTTACCTGCTCCAACGTTGGCTGGAGTCTCCTCTAATCTTCTTGGCAGACACATGCTCTATACTGCATACCTCTGGCACCTGATACAGGTCACGTGATTGGGAGGTATGGAAGTACAGAGCGTGCAGCTGCTGGGCAGAACAGAAGAGACCCAATGCATTGCTGGAGCAGGTAAATATTACACTGCTCCACTGTGCTACTCTGCTATGTGGGGAGAAGATGGAGGAGGAAAGGTGTGGATCTAAAGAGGAGGCCCCATGCTAACTGGGATGTCCTGTGAGTTGTTGCTGCACCCCGGCTCAAACTGACAATGGCCTAAATTCACTAAGATCATGCTGGAGATAAGGCAAGAGAAAACGTACCACCGCACAGTAAGAGAGTTATCTTATCTCTTCATTCCTTACGTTACCTCCTCTGTAGTTAATTTATCTCCTCTGTAGTTATTTTCACACGCAGTTAATTAACAGCCTGTCTAGAATTCTGGAGTTATTTTAAGCATTGAAGAGTTAACTTAAAGACAGAAGAGTTAACTTTAGGTTTGCCTGAGGTAAAAGGTTTCCTGAATACGACATGCCTTATCACCATGGTAACCACTCCAGAAACATTATTAAAGACAGGAGATAAGCTTAGTGAATTGAGGCCAATGTTTGAACCAGAAACACTGTGTTCCTCTGCATAGGAAGGCAGTGTAATTTTGTTATTTTACTGTTTACACTTATGCACATTTGAAGCTATTGAGGGCCACATTTGGCCCACGGGCCTTGATTTTGACACCTATGCAATAACACATAATACTGAAAAGTACACTACACTATATAGCCAAGGTAAAAGCACTTCAAAAGAAACTGTACTGTCCGATTTGTACAATAAAAAACAGTGACTCCTAGTGGACAAATCATCACTTCTTTTGCATTGACGTGGCTATGTAAAATGTACAGTATAAGCTATATTATAGGCTCACTATTCACCACCAGCAGTTCTGAATGTGACTCTGGCTTCAGGGGCATAAAGAGATAATTTGCATATTAGAGAGTGATGCATCATGGGAAAACCACAGTTGCTCACTTGCAGCTGAATAATTGCATGAATACCTTCTATTTTAAGAAGGCAAAAGTACATTCAGCATAGCGTTTTAGGTCTGGGTACTCCATAGTTCTTTTCCTAATCAATGCAGGTTATAAAGGTGCCCATAAACTGCTCGATTTGGTGGGTGCGCAGTAGTGACAGTGTGCAATGATCGCAAACGATGAATGCCTGAAAAAAGGGAAGACCCTGAAACACATGGGGCTTGATTTCCAAAAGGGTGATAACTGATAGCACGGTCATGCTATGCAGTTACCACGCAATGTGACGCGCAAAGCTTTGTGCGCGTCCTTTTTAATGGTTACTATGGGAATACCATTTTAACACAGGGTTATGAGATTGAGCAGAGTTCTACTTTAATATGTAATGACTCGATTCACAAGAAACCAGACATCAATTGGACTGGCAAGTCCTCTGTGGAGAACGGTCAGACCACTCACTTGTAGGACCCCTTCCTCCTCAATAGATCAGAGAAAATGGATGCCTCTGCAGGAAAAGGGGGCAGTGTACTTTAACGTTCATAAATGCTTTTCTGCTCAAATGAACCCGCACAATGGACGCCAGGACAAAAGCGCCAAACGGCCAGCGATGAATTAATAACCGTCGTTGCCAATTTGAGCTAAGCCATCTGTTTAAGTGAGCCAATTAGGCAATGAAGACACAGATAAAACCGTGTGATGGTGGCGAGCCGCACACAGAACCCAGACAATGCCGCCACCTTTCATCCCGCACACAGACCGTTTAAAAGACAGTTTTCAAAACAAAGATAATGTAATGTCCCTCCATGTAAAACTGATATTTCAGCGCTTGGGGAATGCCCATGACCGGTAGCTGGTGAGGTTTGCGTTACCAGGTCATGCTCCTCCTCTCACTGATGCACTTTTCTGTTGTTTTACAAGACAAGATTGGTGGGAAAGTCCAAGGTGTGCAGATTCAGAGCCAAATATTGTTTCGTGGATTGACTACACCTTTCTCAAGAACAAAACCTAATAAGTCGGCAGACTGAATACAGAGCTGTCCAACCTCCCATTGTTAAAATCCTTGTGCAAAAACCCTGAACTGATACAGACACTTTCTGTTCACGGTAGTTTCCTACTTGTTCAGACCCTGGGCTCTCAACAGGTAATACGTGTACCCAGTGTTTTCCCCAGGGTCTTTTAGCCGGGTGCTCCACCCGACTAGTTTTGTTGAGCACCCGGCTGTCATCGGCTCACCTCCTCATCTGCTGTAAGCAGAGAAGCGCCAGCCCTGCATTCTGTCATCTCGCCCCACCCAGCTTTATCATGCTACATGGCTGGAAAAAAATTCTGGGGAAAACATGAGTTTTTGGGATTTCAAATATGGAAAATGGTGCAGAAATGAGCCTTAAGGCTGCTTACACACAGGGACGTTACTAACGCTCCCCCAACGCACAGCAATGTAACACAAGTGGGCTGTTCACACAGCCCACGTTGCGTTACATGTAACGCTGCATGTTGTCCGGAAAGTGCAGCATGCTACGGCTTTAGAGCGGCTATAGCCGCGTTAGACTGTTTGCACATGCTCAGTGGGGGGCAGAGAGGAGGCTGGGAGAGCCAGCTACAGTAGCCGCGCACATGGCTACTTAATATTCACTGCACTGGCGGCAGCTGATTGGCTGGCGGGACCACGTGATGCGGAGTGTCTCGCTCTGCATCACGTGGTCCCGCCGGCCAATCAGCGCCACTCTGGGAGACCTTATAGGGATAGAGCCGCCTAACGCGGCTCACTCTACCGTCCTTTCCTGCAGCACCATACGTTGTGTTAGGTGCACGTTATGCGACCTTAACGTGGCACCTAACGCAACGTCTTGGTGTGCAAGTAGCCTAAAGAGACTCTGAAGTGAGTTAAAAATGTCTTTTTACCTTATATTCTTTTGTTTTACCTTATATTCAACAGGGGCATGTTTGTCCCTGCTAAAACGCCGCTATCCCGCAGCAGAACGAGGGGTCTTTAACCCCCAAATCCCCCCCTGCAAAATCCACGACTTTCTTGGTCGTGGATATTGCTGCTATTGGAGAGCTATGAGCCGCAGCTCTGCCTCTATACGCGTCTATCAGCCGGCAGATCTCCGCCTCGCCCCGCCCCTCTCAGTGAAGTCAGACTGAAAGGGGCGGGGAGAGGCGGCGATCAGCGCTGATAGACGCGCTGAGAGGCAGAGCTACAGCCATTAGCTCTACCTCAACAGGAAGTGCTCCCCGGGCACCACGGAGGGATTTGAGGGGTAAAGACCCCTCGCTCTGCCGTGGGATAGCAGCGTTTTAGCAGGGGCAAACATGCCCCTGCTGAATATAAGGTAAAAAGTCATTTTTAAACTCATTTCAGAGTCTCTAAGTAATTTTTGTTAATTAAAAACATAAAGGAATGTTTTAGGCTGGATTCATGCTTACGCTGCGTTGAGTTGCATCGTATCCCATTTGCCAAATAGGAAGCAACATGACGAAACTCAACGCAATGAGTTGGGAATCTATCAGATGTATGCCACACACTAGGAACAGATTATCAGATATATAGATTTCAGTGTTGGATCCAGTGCAATGCAATGGGCCATCCCATCAATACCTAGAGTCTGAAAGGATCGATTTGATCAATCGAACGAATATTGATTGTTTGGGCTGCCAGCTACATCAATTTCTATCGGATACGATCAGAATGATCAAATCTACTGGATATCTACAGGAAAACAATTGATTGTTTGGGCTGCCAGCTACATCAATTTCTATCGGATACGATCAGAATGATCAAATCTACTGGATATCTACAGGAAAACAATTAGTGTATGGCCACTTTAAGGATTACTGACAAGTATCTGACTATTGATGTGGTACCAACAAAATCATATCTAGGAACTGTCTTTAAAAAGTAGAATGAGGATGACGGGTGTGTCAAATTCCCTTCAGGGTCTTGCTCTGCGGACCACAAAATCTCTTGGGACTTTCACACGGGGACAATACCCCACTGGCCATTGTGCTGCTTTATTTGGGCATTAATGCAGGCCTTATCAGTTCGATGCACCGGTGGATTTTGTAAGCTCAGCTGCTGGCAGATATTTTGACAAAGATTTCTGTCCCCCCTTCTCTGGGGGTGAAACTGCATCCCGATTGTGAGGGGCTGAGTCACCAGCTTATCTCGCTGGGATCCTGGTGTGACATCAGCAGCAGAAAGAGTCTTTTCTCCCCTATTCAGCTGTCTGCCATTCTTCACTTATCTTGTCCCTCCTCTCTGGCCAGGCAGACAGGCTGGTCCTTGTAGACCATGGTGCTTCTCATCCTTTTGTGCTCAGCACCACAGGGGGGCCTCTGAACTAATATATTGCTTTTTACTTAGGGGACTGGTCAGCTGACCCACATCACACACGGGCCTGAAGGCAGAACAGCTTTATGTTAGATATACTGCTTTCAAGTTACGTGTGCAAAAACGTTATTGTACAGATGACATTTCAGACAGTAGTGATGCTCAATCTGCAAGAAAGGAAATGGCCCACAATCCCATAAATACTGCTCGAACACGGATTGTATGTTTGGAATTGATCCAAAGTTAAAGTGGGCCTGAACTCTTGCACAGGACCGAAGGAAAACAGAGAAATGCACCCTGTATGTATTTAGAGAGTTTAGCCTGTCTAATTCCCCCTCATCTGTGACTAATCACAACTGTAATTTGATCTCTCGGCTGCGTCAGCTCAGGAATCTCCTCTGCTACAGCAGAGCAGCTAATTTGTAAACACAGGATGTTAACAATATGTCTGCTTCCAAGAAAGCAGGAAGTAGACACGCTGCAGATTTATTGCAGGATTGGTATCAGCTGTAAAAAAATAAATATTTTTCTTTAAAGGTTATTATGCTGTTGTGCTCTATACATAACAATTAATATGGCGCACCAAAACCTGCTGAGGACAGCCACAGTGTCAGAGGTGCAAGAAGGGGAGGGGGAACAGCTTGTTAATGATTACCACTATTCAAAGCATCTATTAAAGTGATCATTAGCAGCACAGGACCAATAAAGAGCTAATACTGTGATTGAAGGAGGGCCCCTCAGGGCTCCTCTGGCTCAAGGGCCCCAGTGGGGTCGCAACCTCTGCACCTCCTATTGCTACGCCACTGCTCACTAGAATAATTAGCATCTCATTGACCGAAACAGGAGATGTAGGCACCAGAGGCAGCGCGGGTCCCCATGTTAATATCGGTAATAAATGGAAATTTGGGTGCTGGGGCTGCCCACTATAGAAACTGCGGCTACAAATAGCCGGTGCTCAAGTCTCTGTTTATTACCGATATTAACCTGGGTGCCTATGTGGAGCTCTGGTGTTTTTAGTTTTTGTATACAGCAGCAAAGGAGGCGCAGATAGCACTGGGGTGAGTGGCGCTTAGGGCTATGTAAGGCCTAGTGCACACCAGAGCGGTTCGGCAGCGTTTTTCGATCCGTTTGCGGATGTGGAAACGCTTGGATAATGTATTACAATGGGGTGGTGCACACCAGAGCGGGAGGCATTTTGCAGAAACACATACTCCCGGGCTGCTGCAGATTTTAGATTGCGGATGCGTTTCTGCCTCCAATATTAAGTATAGGAAAAACGCAAACCGCTCTGAAAAATGGCACTTCAGAGCGGTTTGCCAGGCGATTTTTGTTACAGTAGCTGTTCAGTAACAGCTTTACTGTAACAATACATGAAATCTACTACACCAAAAACGCTTCACAAAACCGCAAAACGCTAGCTGAAACGCTACAGAAAAAGAAGAAAAAGCGTTTCAAAATCTGCTAGCGGTTTTTGGTGTGCACCAGCCCTATGAGTGGGGGGGGGGGGGGGGGGGTCGGCTAGGCATCGGATGTCTTTTTTCAACCAAACTATGTGGCAGGGGTCACACTTGTCGGCTTTCGTGTGCATTTTCTGCACAGAAAAACTGATTTCAGCTGATAGCTCATATTAATCAATAGGCTAGGTCACATTTGAATGCAGATTTTGCATGCAGAAAAAAAACCCTGACATATTGCGCAATTTGTCAGTTTTCTCTATAAGGCAAGGAACATACTTGACTGTTTTCGTGCACGTTTTCTACAAAATAAAAAAAACGGAGAACTCATGTTAATCAATGTGCTAGTTCACACTTAATGGGCTTGATTCACAAAGCGGTGCTAACTGTTAGCACGCCTGTGAAAACCCCCTTAGCACGTCTAAACAAGCTTTTCGCGCATAAAACTTTACGCGCGCAAAACTTTATGCGCGTAAAACTATGCGCGTACTGCACAGAGCGCAGGGCGCACCGTGCGAAGTGCCCATTAAAGCCTATGGGACTTAGCACGTGATCTGTTTGAGAAATCCGGTGCTAACCTACTTAGCACCCTGGTTAGCGCGTCTAAAGACTTTAGACGTGCTAAGTAGGTTAGCACCGCTTTGTGAATCAAGCCCAATGTGTTTTTTGCACAGAAGAAAAACTGGCATTCTGCATCATGATTCTGCACATTTTGTCAGTTTTCTGTATTAATTACATCAGCGGCTGTGAAAAAAACGCGCTTCATAGAAACACACTTGGGGCTCGATTTACAAAGGGGTGCCAACTCAGTTAGCACGCCTAAAAGCTTTGGGCGTGTTAACTAGGAAGTGCTAAACAGTTAGCACACCTTGGGCTCGATTCACCAAGTGGTGCTAACCCAGTTAGAGAGTTTAGGCGTGATAATCATTGCACCACGCTGGTGAAAAGCCAGTTTAGGCGTGATAAGTTTAGGCGTGATAAGTTTAGTTTAGATCGGATGCAAAGTCCTGCACACAAAGCAGCGCCATTAAACTCTATGCGAAGTACACCAGACTTTGCTAGCGCAAAACTTTTGATCAGCTGTGCACTGCGGTGCTAAACCAGTTAGTGCTATAGTTATCACGCCTAAACTTATCACACCTAAACTGAGTTTAGGCATGATAAAGGGCTTTTCACCAGCATGCTAACTGTTAGCACTGCTTTGTGAATCAAGCCCCTAAAGCGTTTGATTGCTCGCAAAGCTTTAGCACTGCGCGGTGTGCACGAAACGTTGCACCATGTGCGATGAAAACTTTGCATCGGATGCGCCTAAAATGTCGCACCGGCAGTGGCGGCTCCAGGAATTTTTTTTAGGGGGTGCTATGCAGGTGCTGGACCAATTTCCGGGGGAGCTGACGACCTGCGGCAAAAAATGGGCGGGGCTACAATGGCGAAAAATGGGCGTGGTCATGACCGGATGAGGGCGGGGCTAACTGTAATTTAACGTGAACCCAGGGTGAGAGTAATATGGTGGCTGCCATATTTATTTCCTTTTAAACAATTCTAGTTGCCTGGCAGCCCTGCTGATCTATTGGCTGCCAGGCAACTAGAAAAAATGGGCGTGGTCATGACCGGATGAGGGCGGGGATAACTGTAATTTAAAGTAAACCCAGGGTGAGAGTGATATGGTGGATGCCATATTTATTTCCTTTTAAACAATTCTAGTTGCCTGGCAGCCCTGCTGATCTATTGGTTGCCAGGCAACTAGAAAAAATGGGCGTGGTCATGACCGGATGAGGGCGGGGCTAACTGTAATTTAAAGTGAACCCAGGGTGAGAGTGATATGGTGGCTGCCATATTTATTTTCTTTTAAACAATTCTAGTTGCCTGGCAGCCCTGCTGATCTATTGGCTGCAGTAGTGAACTGAATTACACCAGAAACAAGCATGCAGCTAATCTTGTCAGTTCTGACAATATTGTCAGAAACCCTTGACCTGCTGCATGCTTGTTCAGGGTCTACGGTTGAAAGAATTGGAGGCAGAGGACCAACACGGCAGCCAGGCAGCTGGTATTACTTAAAAGGAGATAAATATGGCAGCCTCAATATTATTCTCACCTCGGGTTCCCTTTAAAAATGCAAAGCAAAGACAGAGGGCCCAAGTTTTGGTGACCCTTTCCCCAGAAAATTCACATAATTATGCAGGTTTTTTCAAGAAAATACACGTAATGTGAGCAGATTTGAACAAAAAACACGTTCAATGACCCCAATATGCACAACTGTTATCAGATATGACCCCGATATGCACAATCGTTATCAGATATGACCCCAATATGCACAATCGTTATCAGATATGACCCCAATATGCACAATCTTTATCAGATATGACCCCAAAATGTACAATGCTCAGCAGATCTGACCCCAATATGCACAATGCTCAGCAGTTCTGACCACAATCAGCAGCACCACCTGAAAAAGAAAAGAAAACCCCATTTACTCACCTAGTCAGAAGACCTCCTGTTCCGACCTCCTCCTCTCCCGACCTCCTTGTGGCGCGCAGCTCAGCTCCCACGATCCTCTTCCTTCCTGCAGCAGCCTGCATTACCCGGCGAGCAGGGCTACGGGAAAATGGCCGCCCGAAGCCCTGCACTGCAGACTCCAAGTCTGCAGAGCAGGGCTTCGGGCGGCCATCTTACAGTAGCCATGCCTGCTGCTCAGGCTGCCGCTGTATACTGACTCGGCGTCTCTAAAGCTAAGTACTCACGAGGGGACAATTGTAGCTGTCGCTAGCACACGGGAGCGTGTGCGCGACAGTTCGGCGACAGCTCGTCGCCAAGTCCCTCTGCATCCACACGGCAGCAGAGGGATTAGCGATGCGGCGGAAGCTGTCGCCGAGGTTCCTCCCCCCCGCCGGAAGCTCCGTGTGCTGTGTGTGGGTAGCTGTCGCTAGCCCGCATGCACATGCGGGACTAGCGACAGTTCCGGCGAGGTTGCGGCAACGGCTGTAGCCGGCGATTGAACATGTCAATCGCCTGGCAACAGCTCCGACAGGCGACGGTTCGGGGCGCGCGTGTCATATACACGGGCGAACTGTCGCTGCAACATGCACGTGCCACGCGGTTGCGGCGACGGCCGTCCCCCGTGAGTATGGACCTTTAGACACCTGAAGTCAGTTCACGCCAGGGGGTGCTTGGACAAATTTAGGGGGTGCTTGAGCACCCCCAAGTACCCCCCTGATGCCGCCACTGCGCACCGGGTGCACCCGAAATGTCACACAGTACGACATTTCGGGTGCACCCGGTGCGACGGTGCACCCGGTGCGACATTTTCCCTGCACCGTGCAGCACTAAACTTTGCGCATTCTTAAGGGCTTTAGGCCTTGTTCACATCATACGCGCTTCCGTGCACATATGGAAGTGCGTATGATGTGCTAAAATGCAGGAACGGCAGAAGGGCATAGACTGCCCTTCTACCTGTCACATCGACTGCGCTGAGCAGCAGTACGATGCGCTGGGAAGCGCTTGCGTACTGCTGCCTGCATTTTGCCCGCAAGCGCAGAGCTGATCCCATCACTGTCAATGGATGGGATCAGCAGCGCAGATGGCATGCGATCGTATGCGTTGCGTTCCGATCGCACGGCCATCTGCGCTAGTCAGATGTGAACGAGGCCTTAGGCGTGCTAAGGGGCTTTTAGGCGTGCTAACTAAGTTAGCACCCTTTTGTGAATCAAGCCCTTGGTGTGCAGAAAACGTACGCAGAAAAACGTGCACAGAAAACTGAAAGACAAGTGTGATCCCTGCCTATAAGTATGTATAGATGTCTCCCAATGACCCCTACAATACATCAGCAATAGGGAATACCAGAAAACTATGTCCAATCCCTATTGTTATACACCACATCTCTATGGCATGTGCCCCAGCATCTCGTCCCGCTTGTCTCACCTACTCCCCTCGCCCTATAGCAGAACGCACCACTAATCAGACAGCTGAACCCTGTGTTGGTATCAGGACTGTGGAGTCGGAATAATTTTGGTTATGGGGGAAAGGCGTCCAGAATGAAGGCATAATTGCAAGCGTCTAGGCAGCTTTCATAATCAGGTCCACTTTCTTCAGAGCGAGAGGGGAATTTGAATTTTGAATTGATTTTCTAGTGCTGACCTGCTATGACACGAGAACTAAGCACAAAAACACACAGGAAGGCCTGCCAAGAATAACTGAGAACTGTGGCACTCAGGAGCCGCAAGGAGCTTGTAGCACTCCACTCCAGCAAGCCTTGGCAGAGAATCACAAGGTGGGAATTTGGCAGGGGAAGTGACCTGTCAACATTGAGAGCCGGTGCCCTCGGTGATGTTTGTCTTGGAAAGGACAGGGCCGGCTTTGCGGAGCTGAGATAGTACGCATTGAATGAGTCCAGTTACCAGGGAGCGATGAAGTACATGGTGATATTCCAACGCATTTCTTTGGCCAGGATCTGTCACTATAGTAACGTTATCGCCGCTGCTGAAGGCACGAGGTGTTCAGTGCTCTCTGAATGGTATAAACATGTCGAGGCAAACGTCCTGAAATCTTTCCAAAGCCAATAAAGAGGGCACAAAGAGGTCAGCATTATCAGCTGGGCCTCTCATGTAAACAAATCACGTGAGAGGTTCTCCATTGGATAACAAGATCGCAGACATGGACTCCAGGCAATGAGAGCTGGAGGGCATCAAAATGTTCTGCAGATCCTCAGGAGAGGAGCCAAAACTGACTGTAGGCAAGCAGGCCTTATCTCAGCCATCCTCTGGAGGACCTTGTGTACACTGCAGGACCTCGTGTCCACTTCTAGGGAAGGGAAGGGGGAGATATACACTCCTCTTGGTGCCCAAAACTGACTATAGGCAACCAGGCATGAACCAGCCTTCCTCTGGAGGAACTTGTGTTCAATTCTTAGGATGTGGAGGGGGAGATATACACTTCTTTTGATGCCCAATAACTGAGCACCAGGTCATTTTGGTGTAGTGTATTGGCAGTAGAAAGTTTTGCTGATACCTTTTAGGCATCTTTTGAGGACCTCTGACTCTTACCCAGCCCACCAACCTAATCTGCCATCACCAACCTAAAGGCCCATACACACACTAGATAAAACTCGGCCAAAGCAGCCAATTGGTACATTGCTGAGGAGAGGGAAGCTTGTTATCTCCCCTCCCACATTCCTGCTCCTCACTGATTGGCTGAGGGCAGTCCGGTGTGAAGCTGCTGAAATACCGCCTTTGCTGTGCTCACGTGTTTACAAAGCAAGTCGTAGATAGGACAGAGCAGTTTGTAGGAGAAAAAAAAAGGGTAAGGCCAGAAACCCACTAGGAACGATTTTCTGAGCGTTTGTGATTTGAAAACTCCTGCTAATGTAATGCTATGGGTGTGATCCCACTTGAGCGATTTGATTTTATAAAAATCCCCCATAACATTGCATTAGCAAGAGCTTTTTCAAATCACTGGCAATTAGAAATCTTTCCTAGTGGGTTTCTGGCCTAAGGGAGGAAATTGCATCAAGATTGGCTTCGGTCAGGGGCAGGAAAGATGTAAAATTCATCTTTACTATATAAAAGCCACTGAGATCAAACCGTGGACAGTACAATACATACTGTATGTTAAGTAAGTAGAACGAGTACCGGTATTTATAGTGAACCAGAGACAAAGCACCCTTATGTATTTTACCATAGAAATCAGTGGGAACATTAGAGAAAACATTTACCATGCTCTCTGTTCCATCCTCACTGCTAAAAGTGTCTGTTATCTAGCTGAGATAAGAATCCCGGACTGAGCATTGAGTCTGGCTTTGCTATAATGACTCAGCTCAGTGGCGGACACAGGCAGCAGTGGGCCCCTGTGCAAAATATCAATTGTGGGCCCCCCTGACCTGCGGCGCGAGAAGCGCGCCGCGCCCAAAAATGGGTGCAGCTATAACCTGCGGCGCGCGAATGGGCGTGGCAATGACCGGATAAGGGCGGAGCTAACTGTAATTTAAAGTGATCCCGGGGTGAGAGTGATATGGAGGCTGCCATATTTATTTCCTTTTAAACAATACTAGTTGCCTGGCGGCCCTGCTGATCTATTTGGCTGCAGTAATAAACTGAATTACACCAGCAACAAGCATGCAGCTTAATCTTCTCAGTTCTGACAATATTGTCAGAAACCCCTGACCTGCTGCATGCTTGTTCAGGGTCTATGGTTGAAAGAATAAGGCAGAGGACCAGAACGGCAACCAGGCAACTGGTATTGCTTAAAAGGAGAGAAATATGGCAGCCTCAATATTATTCTCACCTCAGGTTCCCTTGAAAAGTGCAACGCAAAGACAGTGGGCCCAAGTTTTGGTGACCCTTTCCCCAGAAAATTCACATAATTGTGCAGGTTTTCTCAAGAAAATACACAGAATGTGAGCAGATTTGCCCAGAAAATACATTCAATCATGTCGGCAGATTTGCCCAGAAAATACGTGCAATGATGTCGGCAGATATGCCCAGAAAATACGTGCAATCATGTCGGCAGATATGCCCAGAAAATACGTGCAATCATGTCGGCAGATATGCCCAGAAAATACGTGCAATCATGTCGGCAGATATGCCCAGAAAATACGTGCAATCATGTCGGCAGATATGCCCAGAAAATACGTGCAATCATGTCGGCAGATATGCCCAGAAAATACGTGCAATCATGTCGGCAGATATGCCCAGAAAATACCTGCAATCATGTCGGCAGATATGCCCAGAAAATACCTGCAATCATGTCGGCAGATATGCCCAGAAAATACCTGCAATCATGTCGGCAGATATGCCCAGAAAATACCTGCAATCATGTCGGCAGATATGCCCAGAAAATACGTGCAATCATGTCGGCAGATTTGCCCAGAAAACACATGCAATCATGTAGCAAATTTGCCCAGAACATACATGCAATCATGTGGCAGACCTGCCCAGAACATACACGCAATCATGTGGCAGACCTGCCCAGAACATACACGCAATCATGTGGCAGACCTGCCCAGAACATACACCTGCTAAAATAAATAATAAAAAAAAAACATTTACTCACCTGCAGCAGCAGACCTCCTGTCCCAGCCTCCATCCGGCGCGCAGCTCCCATGGGTGGTTGGGTGGATAGGTAGCCTGGTGGGTAGGTAGGCAGCCGGGTGGGTAGGTAGGTAGCCCTTAGCCGGGTGGGTAAGTAGCCTGGTGGGTGGCTGGGTAGGCGGGTGGGTAGGTAGCCTGGTGGGTGGGTAGGTGGGTGGTTAGGTAGCTGGGTGGGTGGGTAGGTAGCCTGGTGGGTTGGTAGGTAGCCGGGTGGGTAGGTAGGTAGGTAGCCTGGTGGGTAGGTAGGTAGCCGGGTGGGTGTGTAGGTAGCCGGGTGGGTGGTTAGGTAGCCGGGTGGGTAGGTAGCCGGGTGGGTGGGTAGGTAGCCGGGTGGGTAGGTAGGTATCCGGGTGGGTAGGTAGCCGGGTGGGTGGGTAGGTAGCCGGGTGGGTAGGTAGCCAGGTAGATAGCCGGCAGGGTGGTTAGGTAGCCGGGTGGGTAGGTAGCCAGGTAGATAGCCGGCAGGGTGGTTAGGTAGCCGGGTGGGTAGCTAGGTAGCCGGGTGGGTAGGTAGCCGGGTGGGTAGGTAGCCAGGTAGATAGCCGGCAGGGTGGGTAGGTAGCCGGGTGGGTGGGTAGGTAGCCGGGTGGGTAGGTAGGTATCCGGGTGGGTAGGTAGCCGGGTGGGTGGGTAGGTAGCCAGCAGGGTGGGTAGGTAGCCGGGTGGGTAGGTAGCCAGGTAGATAGCCGGCAGGGTGGTTAGGTAGCCGGGTGGGTAGCTAGGTAGCCGGGTGGGTAGGTAGCCAGGTAGATAGCCGGCAGGGTGGTTAGGTAGCCGGGTGGGTAGCTAGGTAGCCGGGTGGGTAGGTAGCCGGCAGGGTGGTTAGGTAGCCGGGTGGGTAGCTAGGTAGCCGGGTGGGTAGGTAGCCGGGTGGGTAGGTAGCCAGGTAGATAGCCGGCAGGGTGGTTAGGTAGCCGGGTGGGTAGCTAGGTAGCCGGGTGGGTAGGTAGCCAGGTAGATAGCCGGCAGGGTGGTCAGGTAGCCGGGTGGGTAGCTAGGTAGCCGGGTGGGTAGGTAGCCAGGTAGGTAGCCGGCAGGGTGGTTAGGTAGCCAGGTGGGTAGCTAGGTAGCCGGGTGGGTAGGTAGCCGGGTGGGTAGGTAGCCAGGTAGATAGCCGGCAGGGTGGTTAGGTAGCCGGGTGGGTAGGTAGCCAGGTAGATAGCCGGCAGGGTGGTTAGGTAGCCGGGTGGGTAGCTAGGTAGCCGGGTGGGTGGGTAGGTAGCCTGGTTAGGTAGCCGGGTAGGTAGCCGGGTGGATGGTTAGGTAGCGGGGTAGGTAGCCGGGTGGGTGGGTAAGGTAGCCGGGTGGGTAGCTATCCGGGTGGGGGGCCCGACTCCTATCCTCCCTCACTCACCTCGGGGCCCCCCTCCCGGTATGCGCTGCAGCCGGCGGGAGAGCAGAAAATACAGGAAGTCTCCGGCCGGGGCTGCAGCAGACGCTAGAGGCAGCTGCTGCTTAGTTTCCGATATGTCTCCAAAGTTGGAGACCAAGCGGCAGCTGCCGCCCCGGCCGGAGACTTCTTGTATTTTCCGCTCTCCCGCCGCATGAGGGGGGGGGGGGGGGGCGAGGTGAGGGGGGAGGACAGGAGTTGGGCCCCCCAGGTTAAAAAAAAAATAAATAAAAAAAAAAAAAATAAAAAAAAAAAAACCTGCAATACTTAATGGGCCCCTGAAGCAGCAGAACTTCAGGGGCCCTCGTGCGGCGGCACGGCCTGCACGGCCGTATGTCCGCCACTGACTCAGCTATAATGATTCCTGAGCAAAGCCAGCAGGGGGCAGGCTTGGACTTGAAGACAGCAAAGAACACAGTCTCAGCTATAATTATTCTGTAGCAAAGCCAGACCGACTGCTTAGTCGGGATTCTTATCTTAGAGGTGATAACAGGCAAATTAAACAGAGAACAATGTAACAAAGAGCAGATTAGGTGTTTACTGTCATGTTCCCACTGATTTATAAGGTAAAATACATGAGGTTGCTTCATCTCTGGTTCTCTTTAACTACTTATATACTGTATGTGTTTGTTTCTTCCTGGGATAGTATGGCTGTCTCTGCTGCTTTAAGCAATGAGGGCGGACATCGGCAACTGCCTGACTGAACCAGCCCTAGGCTACGTACAGGCACTAGATCACTCGATGATCGTTCATGATAGCCCCCTTCTTTCTTGGTCGTCTATCACGCTGCTTCATTTCAGCACACAAAGTTGCTCCTCCTACCAGCAAACCCCAAACCCAAAATAATAACAATCCTGATCCTACAATGCACACGTTTTACTATGTGTTTGCTTTATAAGAGCCCCCCATCTGTCTTCCACAATGCAGTATTACACACGGTTATGTAAGTGACGTACGTCTGTGTGAAGCTACCCGCCGAGGTCTGATACAAACCGCAACAGACACAGCAGACAGACATCCAATAAACACTGCGGATAAAGCATCGCCCCGCTGTACATTACCGGCCTGTCCTATATCCCTGCTCCCTGATCAAAACCGGCTGTGTTTTCCTTTTCCATATGCTCTGGAATAGCTGGCTCCCGCCGCTTGTTTATTTTCTTGACAAAAACGTACAGAAGCCCAATTTGTACTTTTCCAAACGTAAAGGATCTGAGCGGTTACTGGCAGAGCTTCACAGAAGCGACGCCCACTTCCCTCTGCCGCTGGCGTCTGCAGCGCTCGCTGACTTCACGGCCGCTGCTAATATTTGTATGAACTGCAGACCTCGTGGGGGAAGAGAGTCTGATATTGGAAAGAAGGGGAATGATTTAAGAAATAAAGGTTTATAGACTTCACAGAGATCAGGCTTGTGGGCGCTGCCGTAATAACTAACATTGTATTTGGAAATTATATATCAATCTCATTAAAAGGAACCAAGCACCACTTTTTTTTTCCTGGTTTCTAAACTGCCATGTAACCCCCCTCCTCTTCTAGCTGCCCATTATTTATCCAGGAGAACATGTAAAGAAAGCATCTGTGACTTCTGTAAACTGTTTGAGGCTAGGTGCACACATAGCAGTAGCAGAAACACTATCGTTGCGTAAAATGCTGCGTTTTATGCACCAATGTTTCTCAATGGGCCGCATTCAAAAACGCATGGGTATGCATTTGTACTTTGGCGTTTTAAAATTGCTAGTTTTGTTGCATATTATGCATGAACGCACCAAAAACGCACATAATGAAAGTCAATGGAAACGCAATGTATTGCATTTTGTATGCATTTTTTATGTGTTTTTTTTTTAAATAAAGATTTTTGAAGTATTTCCGCTTCCTGTGGTCTTCCAAGTGATTTGCATACATGTAAATATAAAAACGCATACAAAACGCATATGCGTTTTATATATGCGAACCAAAAAAGCATTAAAACACACGCAAAACGCATCTGCGTTAAAAATTGCAAACACAGCAAAAACGCACAAAAAACACACACACAACACTAACATAAAACATGACATAAAACGCAGCTTTTCGTGTTCTGCCATGTGTGCACCCAGCCTCAAGCACAGTGTTCAGTGTACCCGCCCCCCTGCTGATGAAAAGCTTTTGTTTGCTGTGTGCAATAAAATAATTACATCAGTCCTTGGGCTTGATTCAGTAAACGGTGCTAACCCAGTAAGTACGCCTAAAGACTTTAGGCGTGATAACTAGGGTGCCAACTGGGTTAGCATCGTTTACTAAATTCACATTGCGCGCAAAGTGCACAGCGCGGTGCGTGCGAAACGGCACATCGCGGTGCGACTTGAACGTCGCAACCGGTGCGCCTATAAGGTCACATTGGGTGCAACTTTAAACGTTAAAGTTGCACCCGATGCGCCGTTTCGCGCGCACCGCGAAACACAAAGTGTTGCGTACGGGACTTTGCGCGCGATGTGAATTTATCATGCCTAAATTAACTTTAGGTGTGATATAGGGCTTTTCACAGGCGTGCTAACACTTAGCACGGTTTACTGAATCAAGCCCACTTATGTGCCTGAAACTTCTGCGCTTGAGCAGGCCAGGAAAGTACTAGGAAATAGGGTAATAAAGGCTTCTGCTAATTTTAAATGTAAAAAGAAGAGGTAAAATTTAAGTTTTTTTTTTATTAATGTGAAATCGCGGAATTGTTGTCATTGTTGTCATTGTTGTCATGCATACTAAGGCCCCATTCACACTTACAAAATGCAAAACGCCGGCGATTTTTGCCAACGTTTTGCAGGAGTGATTTTTCCGCGAATTCACATGAAAAAAAAAATCAATGAACACTGCAGCGATTTTGGCACGATTGCGTTTAGCGCTGCTATAACACTGAAACGCGATCGCCAGGAAATCGCCTGAAAATGGTGCAGGCGACGCGTTTGCGTTTCGTCTTTTTGCCTGTTTTTGGGCGATTTGCGCCGATTAGCCCAAGTAAGAACGGGCCCATAGGGTTTCATTACGCTACCGCTCTAGTGTGAATGGGGCCTAAATGTGCTATTGAGATGCCCTGGGTGCTCAATATGGTGCTTGATTCACTTCACTAAGGATTTCACAATCCACTTCTGGTGTAAAAAAAACAAAACTGTTCCCTCCTTGGAGAACTCTATACACAATAATGTTTTAAAAGCTCCCATAATAGATGAGACTTAAAGAGGAACTTTACCGAAAAATAGAAGCAGGGGAAAAAAATTAAATGATGTCATTGCAAATTGAGAGGTTAAAAAAATAGAAAATCGATCAAGAAATAATTTAAGCTTAATGTAATTTGTTCCTGTCGTTTGATCCACCCTGGGCCTGCGGGTAATCATCTTTACTACTGGCAGACATGAGCAAAAACAGGCACATCCAACGGCCATTATCTATAAACACATCCACTAACTATGTGATAGGCTAAAAGTTTGAATGCACAGAGGGAGAGATACTGCTAGCTTGACAGTTGGAAACCGACGTTATTTCCCACAATGCAACGAGTTTCACAGAAAGGAATCTGTTAGACCCATGGCCCTGACATCAATAATGTGGGAGGGATTTCATCACAATATCAGCCATACAGATGTCCTTGAGGTTCTATTCGAGAAAAGGTAAAGATTTCTCGAGGGGAAAAGGGCTATCAGCTACTGATTGGGAGGAAGTTGTGTTATAGTTCCTCTTTAATGGCCAGTTCACACGGCCGGCGGCTCATTTCCATGCGCTCAAACGCTGTCCATTTGAATTGGCCCTTACTTTCTATTAAAAATGTATCCAATTAAAATTTTTACTAAAAATAAAGACATTCTTTATCAATGTTCAATGATTTTATTGATCAAACACTGATCAGGAAAGGCTGGTGTTTCTGCGAATGATGACAGAGCATGAAAAGATGGGGTCACATCTGGTGGGCAGCCACATAGCTTTGCATCAATCAATACAAAGCCCAGCAGTGGTGATACTGCAATCAATATTAATCACATTTCTCCTGGGATCTGATCTGATATGGAGCGATGAGAGGTGATAAATGAAGGGATCAGTATCGGGTGGAAATTACATCGAATGCTTCTCTTATCTACAAGATAAGGCACAGTGTATGGCCAGTTTTAGGCAACTGTGTTGCTCAGATAATGCATGTGATATGCTGAAAAAAGAAGACCGTTCTCTGATTTTCTTTTACTGCAAAAAAACCCAGGGAAAACGCAAAATAGTAGAACGCAAAAAACCTCTGATTCCTGAGCAGCCGGTTCACGTATAACAGGTGTGGCCATGTGTATTTTCCACTTGGAAGCGATACCGCGCTGCATTTGCCATTGTGCAATCTGCAGTTTCCACTTACCGCAACTGCGCTGCGAAGATTTCGTTAACGAAGTGCGAATCGTACTGAAAATTGTGCAGGCCAACAATTGCTATTAGGGCAAAAACTAATTGCACTATCGCGGTGCTGTTGCAATCAGCAAAACGGCTCTGATCTGCTTTTTTTAGCTGATCGCAGCAAGTGCAAAAGCACCCTTATCTGTAAATAAAAACCTCCCCTGGGGAATACTTACCTCATGAGGGGGGAGCCTTTGGATCCTATTGAGCCTTCCCTTGTCCTCTTCCGTCTACTATGTGACCAATTTCGGGTTGAAAATCAGCTGTTTTCTGCTTTACCGCATACAGTAATGCTTAGTGAATTGCAGCCTCTGAGAAATTCAAGCTCATCATTCAAGATTATCTCTAGCTCATCATTAGACTTCAGAAGATATCCCACATCCACCCAGTGTCTCCGGTCTTGGGGACCTGAAGTTTCTCATAGTCCACAGGAAATACTGTATTTGACTTAATATGGGTACCATGTGGCATCTGCTGTTTACATGAATGTCTTGCTTTTCAGGCTCACATGAATCGTGCAATTCTCATTTTACTACGAATGCTATCTTTGACTCTCTAGTTATCTCAGAAGGTAAATGCATGATATAGCTAATTAGGATGAAACAAATGCATCCCCAATGATGTCATACTCTTCTAGTGCCTAGAGTTAGCCACTAGGTGGCAGTAATACGCAAGCTAAGCCAGTGGATCATTCACAGCCTGCCACTCAGTAATTGTCTGAAGTGTGTCAGTGTCACAAACTACAATCACATGTAGAAAGCAGCAAATTCACAGGAATAAGCAGGTTTAAAGGGAAATGCTACTTTCTGGCATGAGTAGTTTGCTGCGCAGAGCAGGAAGTTTTTAATCTTTGCATACCTCAAACAAGTGACTCCAAAACATTGTGACACGCCCACTTTCTGTAATGAACGCAAAAATGGAGTTTGCTGCATTATGCGATCCATTTACCATAGTTTCTAAATCACTAAATGTAAGGTTATCCGCAAAATAATGTAAATTACAGGAATCCTTTACGCTCGTGTGATCTCTGATTGAGAACCAATTTTACCTGATTGCAAATGTCCTGCCTGCTGCATTTTTTTTTTAGCGTTTGTGCTTGTGTTCCTGGCATACAATGAGAAACGGTAATATGCAATAGCAGAGAATCGCATTGTAAAAATCGCTGTACACTTCTGCGATTCAGAGCGATCGCGATCAACGCTTTATTAAGCACTATACCGCGAACGCTCCAGAATCAAGGCAAGATGCTGCAGGTAACAAGTCTTGCGATTGGCGCTTATCGCCCGCCATCGGCGCCAATTAAATCACTGCCATAGGGTTAAAATAGCGCTGGTGCTTAGACGATTAGCTAGTTTCGCCAGCTAATCGCCGTAATGAGAACGGGCCCTAAGATGGGATGAGAAATAGAGGAATATGTTCTACTTGATGGACCACAAATTTCCTGATTCAGTCTCAATTAATTGGAGCTGTTCCAAAAATATGTGAGGACCTCGGCCTTCAAGGCCTGGAGTTCGACATCCCTGCAATTACTAAGTATTTCTGTCTCCAACGCTGTCCCCGATTATTGGACCTTTGTTTGCCCCTAACTGGTGGTCTAGCTTGATAGGTCTTTATGGAGGTGCAGAGAATAAGCATCGCTGATATACGTGGCCTTCTACTGTTCTGTAGGTCTGCCATGTCTATTCACTGCGCCGCCCAACTGCCTCTGATGCTGGGTACACACTATGAGATTTTATGGTCGATTTACTGTCAGATCGATTATTTCTAACATGTCCGATTTGATTTTCGATCGATTTCTGAGCATTTTCCGATCGATTTCAGTGCACTTTAATAGGAAATCGATCGGAAAATGCTCGGAAATCGATCGGAAAGCAAATCGAACATGTTGGAAATAATCGATCTGACAGTAAATCGACCAGAAAATCTCATAGTGTGTACCCAGCATTAGGGCTCTTTCACATCAGAGCTTGCGTTAGAGAACGCTCAAAGCATACGTTTTGATATGCGTTGCACTGCAGTGAGTGTGCGTTTTTAATCCGTTTTCAATGCGTTACAGGACATAGGAAAACGCAGGTAATTTTTTTTTCTTTTAGTTTTCAACTTTCCACATTGTTCCTCTGTTGCATTCTGGGACTGATTGCCTGCGTTAACGGATTAAAAACGTGCATAGTGTGCGTTTTACATTGACTACCATTGTAACGCATAAAGCTAGCGTCGGCCGAAAAACTGCGCCTGGGTGCAGTGTAACGCAACGCACAAAAAGGCTGCGTTATATGTGAAAGCTAAAATGAAAGTCTATGGACTTTAATTTCACTTTGGGTAACGCAAACTTTACCCGTTGCATTGAAACGCAGAATATCTGCCCTAATGTGAAAGAACCCTAACTCCTCCATGCCGCGTATCTAGACTGCGCTTTCCATTCCAGTCAGATCTGGCGATTTTACTAGCCCAGCAGGAGGGATAAGCTGTTAATAGAGGAATTGGAACACCCGGGCCGACCGGTTAATATATACAGTGCTGATTCTGCACAAGCTGCCCTATAAAAAGCCCGTGCCAAGCAGAGTTATAATGCCCTTAAAGAAATGACTGCATTCCTGCCTATGCCAGCATGAAGCATGAATTTTACCAGCCTAATTAAATTATTCTGGTCTGGCTGGTGGCCGCGCTGGCGATGGCTTCTAAGCGCACACGCCGTCTATGCTTCAATCAGGGAGCAATCTAGGGGCCATGGCCAGGAGGGCGGCCGGAAGAGATTCTGCGCATTACCAGCTTAATTGTCTGACACCAGTCAGGAAGGGTCGTCAGCTGCAGTGTGAGGCTCACTTAAAGTGCCAGCTTGTATAAATCGGAGCTTATATATATATCTAGAGCGGGAGGCCGCACACCGCAACGGGGCGGGAGAGGAAATAAAAAGCTTTATTTTGGCCGAGCGTGCTATGAGCGTGGGTGCAGCTCTGGATATGGGCTGGCCACACCAACACACCACAACTCTGCCATGCAATTAAAGGGTTAGCGTACTCATTAAAGAAGGACTCCGACAACGTAACTAGGTCACTGAGAGCCTCGTAACTATAACTGTCACTTAGCTATTGTCGCAGGAAGAACTCCTCCTGTCTGTGGATCTGTGTCAGCCTCCTTCAGATTTAGGCACACGTAACAGACCACGTGTGCTTTTTCCAGTTTTGCAAAGTGACTTGCATTGTTGTGGAATTCTTCGGATACAATTTTTCTGCAGAAAAAAATGGCCTACATGTATGCTTTTTAGTGCTGCGTCATACTTTGGTACGCTTCCTCACCGCAAGGGCCATGCAAGTCTATGGAGACCTGCACAGTTCACGCAATGCGTCAGAAGTATCCACATCGCTGCAATGCCGACGCGAGGGCTGCTGCGCATTACTGTATGATCTGTAACTACAGAACGGATTATGCAGTAATGGAAGTCAAAGGGCGACGCAGTTAGCGTGCATGACGGGAGGGCGGTGTGAGGCAGAGCGCATGCACGGACCAATGAGATTCCCACTGACATACTTTCTACCCAACAGGGAGTTTGTCACTGGCCAGGGGCGTGGGCCTATGCATGTGACCCTGTCGCCGCACCGTGGCGTAGGGTCATATGAAGCCTCATATGTATATCATATCGCACACATTAAAGAGGAACTCTAGTGAAAATAATGTAATAAAAAAGTGCTTAACTTTTACAATAATTATGTATAAATGATTTAGTCAGTGTTTGCCCGTTGTAAAAGCTTTCCTATCCCTGATTTACATTCTGACATTTTTCACATGGTGACATTTTTACTGGTGGCAGGTGATGTCACTGGAAGGAGATGTTGCTTGCTTTTTTGGCAGTTGGAAACAGCTGTTATTTCCCACAATGCAACAAGGCTCCCACAGTGTGATGTCAGGACCTCAGATCTGTGAGGCGCTGACATCACACTGTGGGCAGGGTTTCACCACAAAATCAGCCATACAGAGCCCCCTGATGATTTCATGGAAAAGGGGGTATCAGCTACAATTCTTGGTTATGGTTTCTCTTTAAGTGTAAAACCGGCCTGAAGGGAACAGTTCTGTATACAGTAAAGTCCCTTTTATCCGGAACTCAGACAACCAGAAATCTCAACTAACCGGCATGCCTGAAAGCTGAAAGGATAATGGGGGTGTTTTTGGGGAGTGTTGGCAGGTTGTAAAATACTTGACGAGCCTCCAAATTCTGCAAGCTTTACTGTACCTCCTAGCTGGCTCCTACACGGATGCTGGAAGCCGGGTTGTCACCTGATCCAATGCAGGGAAGCTAGAAAACCACTAGGAGCTACAGCAGGGGTCAGGAACCTTTTTGGCTGAGAGAGCCATAAACGCCACATATTTAAAATGCAATTCCCTGAGAGCCATACAATATGTATCAAACTGGGACTGTGCGCATGCGCATCAGGGGGCTAATGTCCCTATTTCCATGGTGAGGTGCATACAGTTGATCCGCAAGGCAGCAGAAGTGTCAGACATGTCTTCAGCTTCTCTTGGGTTTCAGCAACATCAACAATTTAACCGAGGGGAAGACAGGAGAAATACTGACTTACAGCTTGTACAATTAGCTAGCTGACTTTAGGGTAGATTCACTTATAGGATGAGATTCCCGCACTTTGGCACAATAGGCTGCCTGTCAAGTGACAGGCAGCCTATTGGGCAAATCAAAATACAGGGATCTCATCCTACAAAGTCACGGGACCTGACAGGGCCCAGAGTGGGACAATTGGAGCAGCTGTTCCGATTTGGGGGGAGCGCGAGTAAGTTAGTAGTGCAGGCTACAGCAGTAGTGTGCCTACTTTGACAATTTGACTTGCGCTGCCACACTAAGCTGCGCTGCTTGAGCAGTGTAACTTAGTGAATCAATCCCACTGATTTGTCTGTGAGCCAGATGTAGCCATCAAAAGAGCCACATCTGGCTCCTGAGCCATAGGTTCCCTACCCCAGAGCTACAGGAAGGCTGCCAGACATCGCTGGAGGCTCAAGCAACGGGCAAGCACATGTATCACACGATTCTTGCCGGTGCCAGATACTAGGGACTCTGCTGTATTGAGTTTGTTCTTTTTGACATCTATGATGGCTTTACGATTGATTGTAAAGGCATCATTTACGCTGGTTATTTCTGCTTGACTTTTGGTTCACAAAAAAATAACCTTTCTTAGAACTTAAAGATCAAGTCTGCCTTTTTGGGTCATTAAGAGACTCAACCCATTCATTTCATTTGTGTCGTCCACAAGCCATCTGCAAAACACTGCAGCTAATATTTTCCAAACATGAATCTCATAAACAGCAAGTTTCATGCACACTTACACAACGTTCCTGAGCCTTCGCAAACACCTTTTAAGTGCCCATTATAGATACCTATCTGAGTTCTGAACATAGCCTAATACCGCAAAGGAACCCACTGTGTACAGCCAGCTAAGTGCAATGGTGATTTTTTTTTACTGAATATGGTATGATAAATAGGGGGTGCAAATGACAAGATTGCACAAATAACAAGTACAAGCTATGACACAGGAGGAGACAGTGGCGTAGCTAAGGAGCTGTGGGCCCCGATGCAAGTTTTAGAATGGGCCCCCCCCCCCCAAGCACTCTTTACATAGCAATTGATACGGTGCACCAAAACCTGCCAATGGCAACTACAGTGTCTGAGGTGCAAGAAGGGGATAGGGAACAGTTTGTTAATAATTACCACTATTCAAAGTATCTATAGAAGTGATTATTATGAACACAGGGCCAATAGAGAGCTAATACTGTAGTTGAGGGAGGGCCCTTCGGGGGCCCCTCTGGCCCAAGGGCCCCGATGCGGTCGCTACCTCTGCAACCCCTATTGCTACGCCCCTGGGAGGAGAGCACTGAGCCCCGTCCAGCGTCTTGAATCGCTATCATACCTGCTTCAATTCCGGGCCAGGACGGTATATGCACGGAACCCAAAGTTTGCATGGGTTTCCTCTGGGGACTCAGATTCCCTCCAACATCCCAAAACATACAAATAAGTTGAGTGGCTCTACCAGAAATTGGCCTGCGACAGACTATGACTATGGTAGGGATTAGATTGTGAGCTCCTCTGAGGACAGTCAGTGACATGACTATGTGCTCTGTAATGTGCTGCAGAAGATATCGGTGCTATATAAATACACAATAATAATAATAATAATAATATTGCAGGGCATTAGACTATGCTTGTGGTAGGATTAGATTGTGAGCTCCCCTGAGGACAGTCAGTGACATGACTATGTACTCTGTAAAGTGCTGCAGAAGATGTCAGTGCTATATAAATACATAACAATAATAGTATGGTAGGACATTATACCTATGGCTAGGATTAGATTGTGAGCTTCCGTAAGGACAGTCAGTGACATGACTATGTACTCTGTAAAGTGTTGTAGAAGATGCCAGTTCTATATAAATACATAATAATAATAATAATATTGTAGGGCATTAGACTATGCGTGTGGTAGGATTAGATTGTGAGCTCCCCTGATGACAGTCTGTGACATGACTATGTACTCTGTAAAGTGCTGCAGAAGATGTCAGTGCTGTATAAATACATAATAATAATATGGTTGGACATTATGTTATAACTATGGCTGGGATTAGATTGTGAGCTCCTGTAAGGACAGTCAGTGACATGACTATGTACTCTGTAAAGTGTTTTAGAAGATACCAGTCGTATATAAATACATAATAATAATAATAATAATAATAATAATATTGCAGGGCATTAGCCTATGCTTGTGGTAGGATTAGATTGTGAGCTCCCCTGAGGACAGTCTGTGACATGATTATGTACTCTGTAAAGTGCTGCAGAAGATGTCAGTGCTATATAAATACATAACAATAATAGTATGGTAGGGCATTATGTTATAACTATGGCTAGGATTAGATTGTGAACTTCTGTTAGGACAGTCAGTGACATGACTATGTACTCTGTAAAGTGTTGTAGAAGATGCCAGTTCTATATAAATACATGATAATAATAATAATATTGTAGGGCATTAGACTATGCTTGTGGTAGGATTAGATTGTGAGATCCTCTGAGGACAGTCTGTGACATGATTATGTACTCTGTAAAGTGCTGCAGAAGATGCCAGTGCTGTATAAATACATAATAATAATATGGTAGGATATTATGTTATAACTATGGCTAGGATTAGATTGTGAGCTCCTGTAAGGACAGTCAGTGACATGACTATGTACTCTCTAAAGTGTTGTAGAAGATGCCAGTTCTATATAAATACATAATAATAATAATAATATTGTAGGGCATTAGACTATGCTTGTGGTAGGATTAGATTGTGAGCTCCCCTGGTGACAGTCTGTGACATGATTATGTACTCTGTAAAGTGCTGCTGAAGATGTCAGTGCTGTATAAATACATAATAATAATATGGTAGGATATTATGTTATAACTATGGCTAGGATTAGATTGTGAGCACCTGTAAGGACAGTCAGTGACATGACTATGTACTCTTTAAAGTGCTGCAAAAGATGTCAGTGTCAAATTAACAATCGATGGTTCTATCAATCTGAATTTCAGAATGATTATTTAAGTCAGATCGGATTGCTTAGCATTTTCCCCTCTCTGTTGGTGTGCCTAAACAATAGTTTCCATTCAATTGTAATGTTCAGATTGGACGATTTGTTCACGAAATTGAATCTTTAATGGGCACCTTAAAGAGAAACCGTAACCAAGAATTAAACTTCATCCTAATCAGTAGCTGATACCCCCTTTCCCAAATCTTTCCCTTTTCACAAACGGATCATCAGGGGGCTCTGTATGGCTAATATTATGGTGAAACCCCTCCCACAGTGTGATGTCAAGACCGTGGTCCTGACAGTTTCCTGTCTGTGAACCTCATTGCATTGTGGGAAATAACAGCTGTTTCCAACTACCAAAAAACCAAGTAGCATCTCCTTCCAGTGACATCACCTGCTAGCAGTAAAAATGTCACCATGTGATAAATGTCGCAATGTAAATCAGGGAGAGAAGATTTTACAATGGACAAACACTGACTAAATCAGTTATACATAATTATTGTGAAAATGAAGCACTTTTTTATTACATTATTTTCACTGGAGTTAATAGTGAGGAGAATCAACTATTTACTGTCCTAAACTGGCCTCCTCCCCTTCTGTCTTTTGTGGCTTCATAAATGACCTATGAGTATATACCGTTTGCATCCCCTCATTTACCCCGAGCAGTGGACCCCCATCCCTACACAGGCCACTTGCTTTCTGCCCACATCTTGGCTCCCACAATCCCCCTGACAGCATGGTGTGTGTGTGGCCAGAGCAGAGCCCAGCAGCCTGTCCTTCCTCCCTGAGCTGTGTCTGCCAGTGACGTGACATGGCCAAGGATAACCGGAGACGACGTGTGTCAGGAAGGGGATTCAGGGTGACCTGAGCAGGCCTGATTTGTGCGCTGGGGACTTGGCTGTGTGTGACACCCAGGAGGGGAGTTCAGGGCGATAGGAAGATGCAGCTGACCCAGTGTGCGAACTGTGGAGAGACAGAAATAACACACATCCCTTCTAACTATAGGGCAAAGCATTCATGGATGGAGCAGTGCGCATGCTGCATGCAAGCCAACTCACTGAAGCCGGCTAATAAACACAATCTATAGTGCTCTATACATGCTCCATGTATTCATCTATCCTCTCCAGTGCTACACTGGGAGAAACATTGACTGTGAAGTATTTCATTTTTGTATGGGCAGCATGGTGGCGCATTGGTTAGCACTCTCGCCTTGCGGCGCTGGGACACTGCCTCGAATCCCAGCCAGGGCACTATCTGCAAGGAGTTTATATGTTCTCCCCGTGTCTGCATGGGTTTCCTCACACATTCTGAAAACATACAGAGAAGTTAATTGGCTTCCCCCTAAATTGTCCCAAGACTATGACATATACACTACACAATGCTTACATAGATGTACGACTATGGTAGGGAATAAATTGTGGAGCTCTTCTGAGGCACAGTTAAAGAGACTCAGAGATGACAAAGGGGCTGTTTTTTGACTTACCCGGGGCTTCCTCCAGCCCCATAAGCATGGATGCGTTTTCCAGCTATCCTCCATTCAGCCGCAGACAACCCCGGATACGCGGCTCAGTCGGGCTCAGTCTGACTCAGGGCTCATTTCCACTATCGCGAATTCGCATGCGTTTTTCGCATGCAAATTCGCATAGCAATACAAGTGAATGGGACTGTTTCCACTTGTCAGGATTCCTTTGCGTTTTTCTGTGCAGAAAAAATTCGCATGGCAGAGCCTTTAGAATTCGCATGCCGCATACGGCTATGCGAATCGCATACAATGTATTTAATAGGAAATTCGCATGAGGTTTGGGTATGCGAATTTTCATGCGAATTCGCATAGAAACAATGGAAAAGCACACCAGCACTGCCATGGTTAAATTCGCATGCATCATCATCCATGCGAATTCGTGTGCGAATTCGCATGAAAATTCGCATGGACCCACATGCGAATTTCGCATCCGCATGCGAATTTTTTCTGCGGCGATTCGCACCGCACAAGTGGAAATGCAGCCTCAGTGACATCAGCCGGGGTCTTCTGCACTTGCACAGAAGGCCCCACGGCTGACGTCACTGAGCCGAATACTGGAGAAGATTGCTGCTTAACAGAGGCACTCGGGAGGACGTGAGGGACGCATCTGTGCTTATGGGGCTGGAGGAAGCCCTAGGTAAGTAAAACAAAAGTCCCCTTTAGTCATCTCTGAGTCTCTTTAAGTGACAATACAGTATACTCTGTACAGCGCTGCGTAAGATGTCGACACTATATATAAATAATAATAATTATTTTTTTTCTGATTATAACAGATGAATCTTAGCTCCAAAGCAAGCATCAGAAACATATTCAAACTCAAGTAACTAAAAAAGTTTATAAAGAGGAACTGTAGTGAAAATGACATAATGCATAAAATGATGTATTGTTTACAATATTCATTTATAGACTATTTAGTCAGTGTTTGCCAATTGCAAAATCTTTCCTCTCCCTGATTTATATTCTTCATGTGCGCTCCACGGCGCGGGTCACGTGGTGTACGTGACGTCATCGGGTCTCTACTGCGCAGGCACAGTAGTTCTGCACCTGAGCAGTAGAGACCCGATGACGTCTCTACACCACGTGACCCCATGCCGTGGAGCGCACGGAAGCCGACCTGGAAGCCGACCTGGCGAGGTCGGCTTCTTCACCGCTGGACGCCGGGAGGGAGAGGAGCTGCGGCGAGGGTACCGATCGACTACCAGGAGCTGGAAGAAGCCCCAGGTAAGTGCAGTTTGTTTTTTTCTATTATGCGCGAACCTTCCCTTTAAACCAGAGCACATGGCAGACTGAGGCCTAGAACCCACTGCAAATCGCTATTGCAATCACTAGTGTTTTTGATTAGCGTTTTGTATGTGATTTCATGAGCGTTTTCAGGCGATTTTATAAAGCCTAAACTTTTTGCCAGCGATTGTGATAGCGATTTGCGATTTTAATTCTGATTGGTCCTTTCAATGTATTAATTTTTTTTTTTTTTTTTTACAGTGTGCAGTAATTTAAAATTGCACACAAATCGCTATGTGTAGCTATTCATGAGCGATTTGCCAACCCTTCAATACATTACATTGAAGCACAAATGCTCCCAAAATGCTGGATGTCCTGCGGTAGCGATTTTGCTAATTGCAATCGCTACTGTGGAATTTGTTACAATAATTTACATTGGCAGAGCGTTTAGGAAAAACGCTAGCGATTTAAAGCACTACCTAAACGCTCAAAAAAGTGCTCTAGTGGGTCCCAGGCCTCAATCACATAAGGGTTCACTAGGGCGATTAGCGGTGATTGCCGCTAATCGCCGAAGTGCTAGTGTGTTTCAAATTATAACTATATGGCAGTGATCTCATTGCCGCCGATCGCGGGAGTTTTGCGATTAATGGCAATCGCGAAACGTGTTGCCTGCAGCATTTTGCAGCGATTCTCGAGCGATCATGGTACAGCGCTTAAACAAGTGCTGATCGCAATCGGTCTGAATCGTGGGAGTATACAGTGATTTTACTACGCTAATTGCGGTAAGATCACCCACGCAAGACAGTATCGCTAAGAGCTACAGTTTTGTGCTTTTAGGTGTGAATGAGCCCTAAGAGAACCTTAAGAATGGTACAGGCCTCCAGTTTCTATTGGACAATGACTGGCCAATTTTATCACCTTCCATGTAGTATGAGGGTCATCAGATTTTGGATACTATGAACAGATTGTGCAGGGTAAACCCTCATACTACAAGGAAGTGGTAAAAGTGGTCAGTGATTGACCAATCATAATTGAAGATGTGTATCGTTTCTGCACTAAGGAGGTACCAAGCGAGATTCTGAGAGGGATCGATCTAATGACCAATCTGCTAGCTCAGTCAGAACAGTGTCAAACACTCAGGCATTGCTGTGGACTTCATTGAGACTCACAGAAAGAAGCGATAGTAAAAAAATAAAAATAACATTTGCAAAGGAACGATGTGTGAGTCCAGGTTTGTGGGCAGAGCTTAAAAATAGTTATTGTTTGCAAAGAAGTTCCTCAGTTTGGGAACACTCTAAAGTGGAACGAAACTCAGAACTTCCTCTGTTTTAAATGACTAGTCACAGTCTATTGATAACCTTTATGGGAAACAAAATACTTCATTACAATTTATGTAAATCCTAAAAAAAACCCTAAAGTTTTTACTTAGTTTCACTTTGCAGGGAGAACTGAACTGTATGAGGAGAGCTGCCTCTGTAGAGCTCACCTGCAGTCTATTGGCAGCTAAGAACTAATTAGCCACTTTTATCTGGCTAAACAAACACAGACCAGTGAATTTCTTCAGCAACTATATGTGAACTAGACTTTTTATTATGTGCTGTGCAAGAGTTCGGGTCCGCTTTAAGAACGCTTTAAGACTACAAATACAACTCAGTGAAATCTTCCATAAAGATTTTTTTTTAAGGGAGACTGCAAATATCTCCAGAGATTCCAAAAACGATAATTAGCATTTACATAGCGCAGGATCTCCTCTGGCGTACGCGGCGATGAAGTTCCAGACGGTGTTTATATATTCAGCTCCTATAAGAGCAATCCAAGTCCTTCCACCCCTCCAGCGTCCCGCAGACATATAGTCATTGTATTACCGGCAGTGACAGGGCCTCTCGCCTCCAATTGGCCAGATGCGTCATGTCGGGAGAAGGAGCAAGAGTGGATATTTTCCTTGGTTCACTGAGCAATCACCGGATCGTTTTCTCCAAAGCTTCCCATAAATTGTGCAGAACACGTGAATGTTATAAATAGCGGCTTGCCAGGGCTGCGAGAGTTTGAGCTGAATCCAGGCGCTTTTCTGTTACAGAACGTCCTGGTTGTGCACAGAGATGCTGGATGACTCGCTGTGTAAATAGCACAGGGCCTATAAAAAGATTGCTGGGCCCATTTCACGCAGCAGAGAGATAGAGGTTCTGTTGCTCTGCATTGCCCCAGATTAGGCTAAGCCTAAGCAATATCCTCTCTGCAGAACCCCTGTGAGTCCTGATTTATTCTGTTAGGCTGCACCAAATAAACATGGCGGCTATTGGGACATTCTGAATTGAACCTACAGTATGAAGAACAAGCAGCAGGTTTGAAATTGTTCGGTTTATGTCAGTGACTGGCTCTGATGCTCATGATATGGTGTCATCATTACATGATAAGTCAGAATAAAGTATGCAGATGACTTAGGTGCCAGTGATAAGCATTGGCAGCGGAGAAGTTTGCCACCACCTGGTCCTGCGAGAATCACACACATTCACAACCCCCCTTCTATGTAGACTAACTCTAACCTCACCCACGGAGCTGCGGCTAAACCTAACCTGCCCTCTTTCTCATGCCCAACCCCAGCCTCGTCCATGGGCTTGCACCTAACACTAATCTGTGATCTTTCTACTAACCCTAACCTCATCCAATGGCCTGCCCCTAACCCTAACCTGTGGTCTCTCTCCTAATCCTATCCTCCTCCACTGGCCTGCCCCTAACCTGCGATCTCTCTCCTAACCTCATCCACTGGCCTGCACCTAACCCTAACCTGTGATCTCTCACCTAACCTTAACCTTCTCCACTGGCCTGCCCCTAACCTGCGATCTTTCTCCTAACCTCATTCACTGGCGGGCACCTGACCCTAACCTGTGATCTCTCTCATTCCTAACCCTAACCTCATCCACTGGCCTGCCCCTAACCTCATGTACTGGCTTGCACCTAACCTGCCATCCTTCACATGCCTACCCCTAACCTTATCCACTGGCATGCACCTACCCTACCCTACCCTACCTCCTGCTTAAACCTAACATGCCATCCTTCACATGCCTACCCCTAACCTCATCCACTGGCCTGCACCTATCCTACTCCACTTCGTGCCTAAACCTAACCTGCCCTCTTTCTTATGCCTACCACTAACTTTGTCCACTGGTCTGTGTCTAACTCTATCATTTGACCTCTCTCATATCTAACCCTAACCTCATCTACTGCCCTTTGCCCTACTCTAACCTGCCCCATCTCATGCCTAACCCTAACCTCATCCACTGCCCTGTGCCTTACTCTAACCTGCCCCATCTCATGCCTAACCTTAACCTCATCTATTGCCCTGTGCCCTACTCTAACCTGTCCCATCTCATGCCAAACCTTATCTACTGCCCTGTGCCCTACTCTAACCTGCCCCATCTCATGCCTAACCCTAACATCATCCACTGCCCTGTGCCCTACTCTAACCTGCCCCATATCATGCCTAACCCTAACCTCACCCACTGGCCTGTTCCTTATTCTAACCTGCCCCATCTCATGCCTAACCCTAACCTCACCCACTGGCCTGTGCCTTACTCTAACCTGCCTCATATCATGCCTAACCCTAACCTCATCCAGTGGCCTGTGCCCTACTCTAACCTGCCCCATCTCATGCCTAACGCTAACCTCACCCACTGGCCTGTGCCCTACTCTAACCTGCCCCATATCATGCCTAACCCTAACCTCATCCACTGGCCTGTGCCTTACTCTAACCTACCCCATCTCATGCCTAACCCTAACCTCACCCACTGGCCTGTTCCTTATTCTAACCTGCCCCATCTCATGCCTAACCCTAACCTCACCCACTGGCCTGTGCCCAACTCTAACCTGCCCCATATCATGCCTAACCCTAACCTCACCCACTGGCCTGTGCCTTACTCTAACCTGCCCCATATCATACCTAACCCTAACCTCATCCACTGGCCTGTGCCTTACTCTAACCTGCCCCATGTCATGCCTAACCCTAACCTCAACCACTGGCCTGTGCCTTACTCTACCTGCCCCATATCATGCCTAACCCTAACCTCATCCACTGGCCTGTGCCTTACTCTAAGCCGCCCCATACCATGCCTAACCCTAACCTCATCCACTGTCCTGTGCCTTACTCTAACCTGCCTCATATCACGCCTAACCCTAACCTCACCCACTGGCCTGTGCCTTACTCTAACCTGCCCCATATCATGCCTAACCCTAACCTCATCCACTGGCCTGTGCCTTACTCTAACCTGCCCCATATCATGCCTAACCCTAACCTCACCCACTGGCCTGTGCCCTACTCTAACCTGCCCCATCTCATGCCTAACCCTAACCTCGTCCACGGCCTGTGCCTTACTCTAACCCGCCCCATATCATTCCTAACCCTAACCTCACCCACTGGCCTGTGCCTTTTGCTAACCTGCCCCATATCATGCCTAACCCTAACCTCACCCACTGGCCTGTGCCCTACTCTAACCCGCCCCATATCATGCCTAACCATAACCTCACCCACTGGCCTGTGCCTTACACTAACCTGCCCCATCTCTTCCCTAAACCTATCCTGCCCTCTTTTACATGCCTAACCCTAACCTCATCCACTGGCCTGCACCTAACCCTAACCTGTGACCTCCCTCATGTCTACACCTAATTCTAACCTGCCTCACCTTGTGCCTAACCCTAACCTGCCCCCTTTCTTATGCCTACCCCTAACTTTGTCCACTGGTCTGTGTCTAACCCTAACCTCATCCAATGGCCTGTGCCTTAGGGTCGTTTCCTCTAGGGGTGGATTCGCAGCATTTTCCTGCATGCAAGGAAAAACCCATCACCCTTTCCAGAAGCCTCTCCTCCTTTTCCCCCCACTGGAAGAAACTAAAAGAGATGCTCGATGGTGTAATGCCCTGATTGATTCAACACAAGCTCTGCTAATAAATATACTCTGCACAAGACTGTCAAATTCCGTTTCGCGTTATGTAACGCTTGCTCAGTCCAGGAAGGTGGTCTGGAAAGGGTTAAGACCTTTTTTCGGCTATATGGCAAATGATTTAGATCATAAAAACACCTGCAGAGCCTTGTGGCACCTGCACCAAAGTAGCAGTAATACAGATAACCTTGCAGAGGATCACTGTGAGCAGCCAGAGAATATGCAGCATGTTGTCACTGGAAAAGAATAAATATAGTTTGGAAGTGAGAAAATAGCTGCGATTATTTTGGTCTGTTGACTTTTTGACTTCTGGGATTCGTCCAGAGCCGGGATGAAACATGGTAACATCCAGAATCCCCGAACTCGGTCACACCAGTAATCCTCACTATATAAACACTGGGCATGGCTGGAGCCCCGACGACAGTCTCCGGCTGTGTTATGCGGTTGTCATGGTCATATTTAAATAACATGTAAAACCAATGTGACACGGCAGAGCGTGCCCATACCCAGCACTGCGGACACATTCCTGCAGGTGAGAACATGCAATTATAAAGCCGGCGGCTGAGTGGACAGACAGGAATAAAATAATCACACACTTCAAATCTAAGCATTCAAAGTGCAGGGGTCAGGATTACAGAAGCTGTAACAGGGCCCTTGTTCTGAGCCCTGGGGTCCTCCCTTAACCGATGATCGCCAGTGGCTGAAGCAACACTCACACCTGCATCAGACGCATCTCTCCTTGTGTAAGTTCAAAGGTGGCACACTCTGCCTCATGTCACCAGGCCCCAACCCGCAAGGGGAGAGATGCGTCTGATGCAGGTCTGAACAGGTGACATGGTTATTAGAGGGATCCTGAAACGACATGTAGCATAACGAGATAAACGTGTACGTATAGTGCCAATTTTCCTTTCAACTTGTCTGTCGAGTTTTTTGGAGAGGAGATTTAGGGGGTTACATTTCACATGTGGAATACACTGTTGTGGGACTCTTTAGGGGAAAAGTACACATCAAAATAAGAGATAATGAAAGAAAACATGGAAGCACGTTCAGTCCTGGCCAAGTACTTGAGATCAACAAGTGTCCGATATTCTACAAACGCCAAAGAAAATCCATACTATCACAGTATGATGACAGTAAAGAAAAATCCTGGAAGCAAATACAGATAAAGGCAAGGGAACCAGCAGACATCCTTCTGTACACTGAGGAACTTGCATGTGAATGCACACTTCCTTCAACCCCATAAAGGAGTCAGATTTGAATGGAGAATCCGCAGACCACAAAAATAGAAATTAGCCAGCAAGAAAATTCCTATTTTCATTCAATATATAAGTCCCAGCATTTACTGGTCTACCTAAATGTTGCAAATCTTTGCATTTGGACAGTTTGTATGAAGCTTGTATTCAAGAAGCTCCATACAAAACGCATTGCTAGCCTGAACACCCTCAATCCTGCAACATTGTCAGAAGACAAAAGAGGGAAGCTGAGAGCACTTGATGGTGTAGTATGTTACAAAAGGTTTAGAATCAGTTACCGAACGATTGGTTTTACTCACAAAAAAGAGTTACCACTCAGGCAACAACTGACATAGCAGGTGGGGAGTTTTCACCTGGCCCACTCAGGTTTAAGAAGTCACTCTCTGTAGATAGGAAAGGGGAGAAACACCCCTCCACCAAGGGTGGACAATTGTAACACAGTAGACTTTCAATAGATCGCAGTGAGGTAGCTGCTCTGCTACGCACGAAACCCTGACCCAGGATCAGGTCTATGAATAATTTAGCACCTGGTTCCCAACGAACATGCGATGTGATCCGGGAGAGAGGCGGCCCGCTTCCGTCCGCACTCCAGTCCCGAGGCGAGCGTCTCTACGTGCCGGGTCCCCCCCGCTGTGAGGAGAGGCCCTGGCTATCCCAGGCCGACCTGGGAGCTTGGCTCAAGGGAACACAATAGACTTGTACAGAGATGCCAAAGGAATAAAAGCAACTTTGACTTAAAATTATATAAAATGGGAGGCAGTGGTCGACTTACCTCCCCAATAGAAGACCCGAAATGACAGATTCAGTTTTAATAAAAAAAAAACTTTATTTGACTACTCCATAATGCAACACGTTTCCCAGGCACAAACCTGCTTCATCACGCAATTAAGGGAGCAACTAGGTCAGGTATCAAAGCCAAGGCCACATATTTCGGGTCTTCTGAGTGGGAGGTAAGTCCACCACTACCTCCCATTTCATTTTAATTAAAAGTTGTTTTTATTCTTTTGGTGCCTACAATGTTACCAGAAGGATCAGGTCCCCATTACTGTGTAACAGCTTTCCCACATCCATCATCTGATCACATGCTTGTCCTCCTATAGGAAATCTCCTATACAAATGTGACTCTTTTCCATGAGTACTCCTATACATAAGCGACTTTTTTTCCATGACTCCTCCTATACAAATGCGGTATGCACTCTCTCTGCTACTTTGCCAAATGGATTTTACTGACAAATATAAATATTGTGAGCTGTGTTTCCATAGCAGCGCGGCACACAGCGATCCGTCATGATATAGAATCGCCTGCTATATTTAGCCATATCCACCTGAAGGTATGTTTGGTATTTAAAAGCCCATTGTCATTTAAACAAACATGATTGCATCCCTAATAGCCCATGCGAGTTGTCCAGGCTGGAGTCTAATGTATAGAGCATTACATTTACCAGATATAATTAAATCCCTTGGTGCTCCAGGGACTTTATCGTGTAAAGAGAGCAATAACAGCATTATAAAGGAACAGAAAGCGCCATAACTCCCAATGGTGGCCTCATTTCTCCAGAGAATATTCACTTGTGTATCGGTGATTCATTAGGTCAGTGGATAAAAGTCAGGGAATTTCTGCCAGCTACAGTTCATAAAAATCCTAGAAGACTATTCACCTCTGTTCTTAAAGGACCACTCCAGTGGAAAAAAAAAGTAAGCAGTAAAAATATGACAGGGTTTGGACTAGTGCATCTCCTCAAGGGGGTTCCCAGGGTTTTCTTTGTTTTCCTGAATGGCAGTTGCTAAGTCTAACTGCCAAAATAGTGTGCAAGTGAGAAGGGAGGCTGGCTTATATCCAACTATTTTGGCAGTTAGGGCCGGTTCACATAGGGCGATTCACCGCCACTTCCCGGCAATCACGTTCGGGTCCGCGATCATAATTCAGTGGGCAAAATCTCACCACTCAGCGTGATTTGTACTTGTGGTTCATGTTCAATAGAACGAAAATCACAGCACAATCACCCCGAAGACGCTGCAAATGCAAACGCCGCAGTGTGAATGTATCCATAGGGATACATTAGCAGCAGTGCTTTGCTGATTGCCGGCGATCAGCAAAACGCTGAAAAAGCGCCAAGTGTGAACCAGCCCTAAAACAGCCGTTCAGGAAATGCTTTTGGAAACAAAGAAAAGAATCCCCCATGAGGAGATGGACTAGTCCAAAACCGGTTGTTTTCGCTGGAGTGGTCCTTTAAACATTGCAAATAGGATCTACCTCTGTGCAAATTTGCAGCCCCCGAGCAGTGCTGGCTCCCGTAATATGGCATATAAACTTATCTTGTTAACCAGCAGGGTTTAGGGGCGGCAAATTTGCACAGAGCTAGATTTGGTGGTCCCCTCCATGCCCTCAAAATTTGGGGTGTGTAGGAGGCCTACAATTTAAAGAATTTAGCATGGTCTGTAATTGAGAATACACTGGGCATGCACATGATTACATGCAGCGCAGTGACATAGGCAGCGGTAGGGCAGCTAAAGCTGTCATTGCAACAGGACTGCAGCCAGAAAAAGAAGATGGTCCTGTGGAGGAACAGTAAACTCAAAGGACTGGAAGCTAGTTGGTTCTTGTCAGCCACCAATCACATTCAAAGCTGCTGTGAAACTCTCCCGTGATTGGTAGCTGTGAGTGAGGGAGTAAGACAGAAGTGGCTCATGCGTCAGCTCCATGATATACGTTCAGTGAGTGTGCAGCGTACACTGACCTAGATTTACCAGGGAGGTGCAGAGAAGAATAATAATAATAAACGACAGGTGGGTGTGTCACTTGTTCCTGTGCCACCCCCGGGCGCACTCTTAACTGCACCTGTCGGGAGGACATTCTGTTTAAACCAGAACAACTTGGCAACAGCAGGCAGCTTTCACAAACAGGAGGCAATATGCTGATTTCTGCAGACAGTAGTATCAAGTATCACAATAACACTAACCTCTCCCCTCTCCTAACCCCAACACTAACCTCTCCCCTCTCCTAACCCCAACACTAACCTCTCCCCCTCTACGAACCCCGACCACTAACCTTTCCCCCTCTCCTAACCCCAACAAAAACTTCTCCCCATCTCCTAACCCCAACGCTAACCTCTCCCCCTCTCCTAACCCCAACACTAATCTCTCCCCCTCTCCTAACCCCAACACTAACCTCTCCCCCTCTCCTAACCCCAACACTAACCTCTCCCACTCTACTAACCCCAACACTAATCTCTCCCCCTCTCCTAACCCCAACACTAACCTCTCCCCCTCTCCTAACCCCAACACTAACCTCTCCCACTCTACTAACCCCGACTACTAACCTCTCCTCCTCTCCTAACCCCAACACTAACCTCTCCCACTCTACTAACCCTGACTACTAACCTCTCCCCTTCTCCTAACCCCAACACTAACTTCTTCCCCTCTCCTAACCCCAACACTAATCTCTCCCCCTCGCCTAACCCCAACACTAACCTCTCCCCCTCTCCTAACCCCAACACTAACTTCTCCCCCTCTCCTAACCCCAACACTAACTTCTCCCCCTCTGCTAACCCCAACACTAACTTCTCCCCCTCTCCTAACCCAAACACTAATCTCTCCCCCTCTCCTAACCCCAACACTAACCTCTCCCCCTCTCCTAACCCCAACACTAACCTCTCCCCCTCTCCTAACCCCAACACTAACCTCTCCCCCTCTCCTAACCCCAACACTAACCCCTCCCACTCTACTAACCCTGACTACTAACCTCTCCCCCTCTTCTAACCCCAACACTAACTTCTCCCCCTCTCCTAACCCAAACACTAATCTCTCCCCCTCTCCTAACCCCAACACTAACCTCTCCCCTCTCCTAATCCCAACACTAACCTCTCCCCCTCTACTAGCTCCAACACTAACCTCTCCTAACCCCAACACTAACCTCTCCCCCTCTACTAACCTCTCCCCCTCTACTAACCCCGACCACTAACCTCTCACCCTCCCCTAACCCCAACACTAACCTCTTCCCTTTCCTAACCCCAACACTAACCTCTCCCACTCTCCTAACCCCAACACTAGCCTCTTCCTCTCTACTATCCCTGACCACTAACCTCTCCCCCTCTACTAATCCCGGCCACTAACCTCTCCCCCTCTCCTAACCCCAACATTAACCTTTCCCCCTCTCCTAACCCCAACACTGACCTCTCCCCCTCTCCTAACCCCAACACTAACCTCTTAATTTCTCCTAAAGCCAACACCAACCTCTCCCCCTCTCCTAGCGTGCGTATTATGAGGCCGTCGATGAGTTGGGCACTGATAGGGAGGTGTAATTCGGGATACGTAGCCGGAGCCCCAAATTGCTCTTACGAGCTTCGCGCAGCATAACATTGCTTTCGGACCCCGGCAGTGAGTTCTGTGCGCCGAAACCACCTGCTTCACTCTCCTAACCCCGACACTAACATCTCACACTCTGCAAACTTGCACACTAACCTCTCCTCCTCTACTAACCCCACTACTAACCCCCCATCCTAACCCCAACTCTAATCTCTCCCCCCCTCCTAACCCCAATTCTAACCTCTCTCCCCTTCCTAACCCCAACACTAAACTCTCCCTCTCTCCTAACCTCTGCCCCTCTCCTAACCCCCCTCCTCTCCTAACCCCAACACTAACCTCTCCCACTCTCCTAACCCTATAGCTAATCTCTTCCCACCCACTCCTAACCCCAACCTCTCCCCCTCTCTTAACCCCAACACTAACCTCTCTACGAACACCCCCTCCTAACCCCAACCTCACCCCCTCTCTTAACCCCAACACTAACCTCTCTACGAACACCCCCTCCTAACCCCAACTCTAACCTCTCCCCCTCCTAACCCCAAAACAAACCTCTCTCAATCTCCTAACCCCGACACTAACCTCTCCCTCTCTCCTAACCACAACACCATCCTCTCCCCCCCTCCTAACCCCAACACTGAGCTCTCCCTTTCTCCTAACCTTAACACTAACCTCTGCCCCTATCCTAACCCCAACACTAACCTCTCCCTCTCTCCTAACCCCATAGCTAACCTCTCCCCACCCCCTCCTAACCCCAAACTCTCCCCCTCTCCTAACCCCAACACTAACCTCTCCCCCTCTCCTAACCCTAACCTCTCCCCTTCTCCTATCCTCATTGCTAACCTCTCTTCCTCTCCTAATTCCAACACTGACCTTTTCCATCACCAACCCCTAACACTAACTTCTCCCCGTCTACAAGTTCTTTCTAAGGAGAGCTGCTATGTTACATAAGTTACTGGCGTGCTATACATCCCTGCTACAGAATAACATACAGCTCTGCATAGGAGCGAGAAGCATTTCTGGGAGAGCTGGCATTGGGATGAATTTTCCAGCCTGCTTGTAGGAAAAAATGATCTTTGCAGAAAAGACTAAATATAAACTCTCACAGCCATTTGCAGCCATCTGGAGGGCGAAACGCCGGTCAACAAATCAGCCCTAATTACACGTTTAACGAAAAGAAACCCAGAATGCATGCAGGTAATTTCTACCATTACGGGAAAATCTCTGATGAGGGAAAACCATGTGTGAGGAATACTATACACACACACCATATGTACACACACACACACACACACACACACACACACACACACACACACACAGTGAGTATATATACACACACACTATACAAACACACACGGTATGTACACACACAGAGAATATACACACACACAGACATAATATACACACCCACAGACATTGTATACAAACACACACACACATGGGCCTTGATTCACTAACCGACACTAAGCCGGTTAGTGTGCCTTATCACTTAGTGGGCACAAACTACAGTGCTAACCTTATCTGAGGTTAGTGTGCCTTATCTGAGGTTAGTGTGCCTTATCTGAACTTAGTGCCCCTTAAGTAGCTTTGTGCACGCTAAAAGATGCACAAAGCTACATCGCGCACTGCACCATGCACAGCGTAATGTGTCGATCTTTGCGCGCGGTGCGATGATAATGTCGCTCCCGCTATACTGTATATGATGCGACCATAAGGTCGCATAGGATGCGACGATAACGGTGCCCTGATGCTCCGTTTAGGTTGCATCCTATGTGACCTTAAGGTCGCATCATGTACAGTATAGCGGGTGCGATGTTATCGTGAAGTGCGCGATGTAGCTTTCTGCATCTTTTAGTGTGCACAAAGCTACTTAAGGGGCACTAACCTCAGATAAGGCACACTAACCTCAGATAAGGCACACTAACTCAGATAAGGCACACTAACCTCAGATAAGGCACACTAACTCAGATAAGGAACACTAACCTCAGATAAGGCACACTAACCAGCTTAGCCCCGGTTAGTGAATCAAGCCCAAAGTATACACACACAGAGTATGTGCATACACTTTATACAGACACAGCGCACACACACACAGTACAGTGGTTTGCAAAAGTATTCGGCCCCCTTGAAGATTTCCACATTTTGTCACATTACTGCCACAAACCTGAATCAATTTTATTGGAATTCCACGTGAAAGACCAATACAAAGTGGTGTACACCTGAGAAGTGGAACGAAAACCATACATGATTACAAACATTTTTTACAAATCAATAACTGCAAAGTGGGGTGTGCGTAAATATTCAGCCCCCTGAGTCAATACTTTGTAGAACCAACTTTTGCTGCAATTACAGCTGCCAGTTTTTTAGGGTATGTCTCGACCAGCTTTGCACATCTAGAGACTGAAATCTTTGCCCATTCTTCTTTGCAAAACAGTTCCAGCTCAGTCAGATTAGATGGCCAGTGTTTGTGAACATCGGTTTTCAGATCTTGCCACAGATTCTCGATTGGATTTAGATCTGGACTTTGACTGGGCCATTCTAACACATGGATATGTTTTGTTTCAAACCATTCCATTGTTGCCCTGGCTTTAGGTTTAGGGTCGTTGTCCTGCTGGAAGGTAAACCTCTGCCCCAGTCTCAAGTCTTTTGCAGACTCCAAGAGGTTTTCTTTTAAGATTGCCCTGTATTTGGCTCCATCCATCTTCCCATCAACTCGGACCAGCTTCCCTGTCCCTGCTGAAGAGAAGAACCCCCAGATCATGATGCTGCCACCACCATATTTCACAGTGGGGATGGTGTGTTCTGAGTGATGTGCAGTGTTAGTTTTCCGCCACACATAGCGTTTTGCATTTTGGCCAAAAAGTTCCATTTTGGTCTCATCTGACCAGAGCACCTTCTTCCACATGTTTGTGGTGTCCCCCACATGGCTTGTGGCAAACTGTAAACGGGACTTCTTATGCTTTTCTGTTAACAATGGCTTTCTTCTTGCCACTCTTCCATAAAGGCCAACTTTGTGCAGTGCACGACTAATAGTTGTCCTATGGACAGATTCCCCTACCTGAGCTGTAAATCTCTGCAGCTCGTCCAGAGTCACCATGGGACTCTTGACTGCATTTCCGATCAGCGCTCTCCTTGTTCGGCCTGTGAGTTTAGGTGGACGGCCTTGTTTTGGTAGGTTTACAGTTGTGCCATACTCCTTCCATTTCTGAATGATCGCTTGAACAGTGCTCCGTGGGATGTTCAAGGCTTTGGAAATCTTTTTGTAGCCTAAGCCTGCTTTAAATTTCTCAATAACTTTATCCCTGACCTGTCTGGTGTGTTCTTTGGACTACATGGTGTTGTTGCTCCCAATATTCTCTTAGACAACCTCTGAGGCCGTCACAGAGCAGCTGTATTTGTACTGACATTTGGTTACACACAGGTGCACTCTATTTAGTCATTAGCACTCATCAGGCAATGTCTATGGGCAACTGACTGCACTCAGACCAAAGGGGGCTGAATAATTACGCACACCCCACTTTGCAGTTATTGATTTGTAAAAAAATGTTTGGAATCATGTATGATTTTCGTTCTACTTCTCACGTTTACACCACTTTGTATTGGTCTTTCATGTGGAATTCCAATAAAATTGATTCATGTTTGTGGCAGTAATGTGACAAAATGTGGAAAACTTCAAGGGGGCCGAATACTTTTGCAAACCACTGTATATACACATAGCATTCACACATACAGTATATATACACACACACACAGTACATGTATCTATATATATACACACACACACACACACAGTATACACAGACAACACACACACATACGCCGGCACACACATCTACACACAAATACTACACACCACACAAGAAGAATACATACTCATACAGCATGCAGACACAGTTTTCACACTAACTGTTCAAAAACACACACAGAATGCACACACACACACACACACACACACACACACACACACACACACACACACACACACACACACACACACACACACACACACACACACACACAGCATACACACTCAGAGCATAAGCGCGCACGCACATACACACAAAATACAAACACAGCAAATACACATGTAAGATGAATAGCTGAATAGTAAAGAGGACCTGTCAAACAACCCCCAGGTAGCCGTTTCTACAGGTATGATAATTTATTATTATTACTACTGTATATTTATATAGCACTGCTACTTTTATGGAGAGAACTTGGAATAAGTCACATCACTGACCCGGGTCAAAAAATAGGAGGCACCCAAAATATACAAGATAATTATACGCAGTTTGACAAGGAGTGTAAGTGTTGGCCTGTCTCCAAACCTACGCCATAGCCAGCCAGCAAGGTTCACTCATAGGGCAATGTGTTTCGTGTGTGGGACTCTCTTCTTCAGGGCATAAAATAGTGCTGCAGCTTGTAGCAAACTGAACTTCACACACACGTGTCTAGTGCAACGCGCCGCACTTTCACATCACCTAAAGAAGCGCACTTTTACAGAAAAAATACATTTTCTAGAGAAAAGTGTACTTCAAAAATTGGCTTGTAATAGAACATAAAGTGTTATTTTGGATACCCATTTTGGCATTACTTATCGTTAAGCATCAGTTTCATTGGCGCATAAAGAAATGGTTGCATCCGCACTCCAAATGTTCAAAATATATATACATATATGCGGTGTGCTAGCCACAGGACTAAGAGACAAGTGTGATAAAGAAAAGCAAGAAGCAATCCTGCACAAAGGGCTGCACCACCAATGGTCAGTATAACAAAAGCTTTATTACATATTCTGCACAAACATCGTAAAAACATTTAAAAACGATAGCTGTACCCAGCAAATCACCACAATACAATAAAATGTGGAAACAGTTCACAAATGCCTCACCTCTTATATCTAAAAATGGACCCTAATGGCTGCCAACAAGATTACTCAACGTGGGCTCATTGAGTTGAGCCCACCATTGTGTATGTAAGACCCGGGTCTGAGCTAGTCTGTGAAAGGGATATGAACCAAAAAATTCTTCCAAATATCCTATATGTGCCAGTGAAGTGAAAAAGAAGGTCGTGCTAAGATATAGCAATATGCTCAAGAACCATAATGAATGGTGGATGTAATAAATGTGACCAGTGCATATGAGGATCACAGATACCAAATAGTTAGGAGGTATACATACATAGCCCAGGAAAATGGATGGAGGCAGCCATGGAGTGAGGGTAGAGGGAGGCACACAGGACGCCTCCACGCGTGGCGTGGTTCAAAAAAGACTTCCTTCCTCAGTTTCATTGGCGCAGTGGGAAGCAGTGACAGGCCATATTTAGCTGTAGAAGGCGGAGCCAGAGTTTAGGGTGAATTTATTAGGCCTGTAATGTGAATGGATTCCTCTAGCAGCAGTGTGTAATAGGAAGCAGTAACAGGCCATATTTAGCTGTAGAAGGCGGAGCCACATTTTGGGGAGAAATGATTTGTCCTGTAATGTGAATGGATTCCTCTAGTAGCAGTGTGTAATGGGAAGCAGTAACAGGCCATATTTAGCTGTAGAAGGCGGAGCCACATTTTAGGGTGAATTCATTTGGCCTGTAATGTGAATGGATTCCTCTAGCACAGGGGTCTCAAACTCAATTTACCTGGGGGGCCGCAGGAGGCAAAGTCAGGATGAGGCTGGGCCGCATAAGGGATTTCACAATCGCGGCGCATCGCCGCCTCTGCCCGCCCCTCTCACTCTTCCTTCACAGAGAGGGGCGGGGAGAGGCGGCGATCCGTGCGGCGATTGACGTCAGGAGGGGCAGAGCTGAAGCTGAAAGCTCTGCCCCTTCCAGGAAATGCAGGCGGATTGCCCCCCGGGCGATTTGGGGGCTCTGCAGCCCTCGTTTATCAGCGGGGATGCGGTTGATTACTTGGGAGCACTGAAGCGAACTATAAGGAAGCTTTTGCCAGCGAGGGTCACAAAATATTGTATCGAGGGCCGCAAATGGCCCGCGGGCTGCGAGTTTGAGACCCCTGCTCTAGCAGCAGTGTGTAAGGGGAAGCAGTAACAGGCCATATTTAGCTGTAGAAGGCGGAGCCACATTTTGGGGAGAATTGATTTGTCCTGTAATGTAAATGGATTCCTCTAGCAGCAGTGTGTAATGAAAAGCAGTAACAGGCCATATTTTAGCTGTGGTTTCTGATAACACGCACGTTGCCAATGTGTTACTCCAGACAACTGGGATAGTAACGGAGTCGTTCAGCAGCAGGAAGTGTGAAGAAGGAATTTTGGCAGTGAGAACGGCTTCCCATCAAACTAATAATCTGTGGGGAAACAACGTCTCTTCTCCTATCACTGATACACTGAGGGGGAGGGGAGGGGGGGTTCAGATAAAACAATGGAGAAAACACAAGGTGATCAGCAGCAGGACAATTCTACATATTGTAACAACTCTGCTAATCTCTACTGCTGAGCCTCACTTGCTTCTGTTCTGTAGATACTCAGCAGAAACATTACAGTACACTTCATAAAATCCAAATCCAGAAGCAAAACTTAAAACATGAAATTAACATCATTAAAGAGAGTATCCTAGGTGACATCTGGCATAATGAGATAAACATGTGTATGTACAGTGAAAAACATATAAATAGCCAGGCTGTTTTTCTTTTGCTGCCTGAAAGAGTTAATTTTCAGGCATGCAAGTGACAGCGTCTCTCCAGTCAGTACCTTGTTGGAAATCTAGTAAACCCATCTGGTAAGCAAATTGCAGCCATAAAGGTTTTCCTGGCAGAGTACTAAGGGCAGGGGATAGATAGAGAAAGGTCAATAGTTCATGTGTGTAAACTCTGGGACACTTAATAGACTGCCATTGAGCAAAGACAATAAAACAGTCAATCTACTTTGTAAATGTTTGAATATAAAATAAATTGGGCCCAATAGGCTGCCTGTCACTTGACAGGCAGCCTATTGGGCCAATCAAAGTGCTAGGATCACATCCTATGAAGCACACTCAGTGCGGAATGACTGGAGCAGCCATTATTAGCAAGTGCGTAAGTTACCAGTGAACGCTACGCTGTATTACCGCGCATAGCGTGTGCACAACTCACGCTGCTCACATTAAGCTGCACTACTTTAGCAATGCAGCTTAATGAATCATCCCCCAAGTGTTTATTTTAGTGATTTAGAGTTACTGGACATAACAGGAACTGAAAATGATTGAAATGTGTGCTGCATACAACAGTCAGCTTCCCCTTTCATTCTCTGCCAGTGTAACAGAGAAGTGTGAGTAGCTGGGGCAGTCCTTGCAAGCTCAACCAACTCCTTTGTAATATCAGTCAGTGCTCAGCATCACCAAGATGCCAAACTACAGCCCTGATTGTGATTATCTGCAGATCAGCGGAGCATTCAGCGCTGTCAGCACAGGAACAGCAGCCTGTAAGCACCGCCTCCTCCTCCACGGCTTAATATTAATGTCACATCCTCTGCGTCTTGCTTCAAGGCGACACCTGTCTGATTCTGCAACTTCCAGGAAATCTTCCCGTTAGACGGGAAAGGAAAAAGTGATTCATCCCTGAGGCCATGCGGGGGGCAGCCGCTGTGACTGTGACCTGCTATGGGGACAGCCCAGGGTCGCTTTATAATGCTAGGTACACACTATGAGATTTTCTGGCAGACGTACTGTCAGATCGATTTTTTCTACATGTCCGATCTGATTTTCGATCATTTTCTGATCGATTTCCAACCGTTTTCCATTCACTTCTATAGGAAATCAATTGGAAAATGATCGGAATTCCGATTGGACATGTTGGAAATAATCGATCTTACAGTAAATCTGCCAAAAAATCTCATAGTGTGTACCTAGCATAATTAGGGCCGGCCTTAGACAGTTAGGTCCCTCTCCAACCCCCCCCCCCCCCAATTTGGAATGATAGCACAGCACCGACAATTTTCACCACGCGTTATAGCCGCTGTGCCCCCCCCCCCCCCCAAAAAAAAAAAATGCCTCAGACTCAGTATAGGTAGGTAGCCAGGTATAGGAGCTCCCAGTGTAGGAAGTCAGTTGTAGGTCTCCCTCATAGGTAGCCAGGCGTAGGTGCTACCAGTATAGGTAGCCAGGTGTTGGTGTCCTCAGTACTGGTAGCCAGCTATAGGTGACCCCAGTAAAGGTAACCAGCTATAGGTGCCCCCAGTATAGGAATTCAGGTGTAGGTGCCCTCAGTATAGGTAGCCAGCTATAGGTGCCCCCTTGGAAGCCAGCGCCCTGAGCGACCGCTCCGGTCGCTCCAGTCAAAGGCCGGCTATGAGCATAATATTCATACAGCCCTACCCTATAAAAAGGGGTATTCCAATGAGTCAGCACCGTCTTCAGTAAAAGCTCTTTATTCAAAATTCAATAAAAATCCATGGCATGCAAGCAATCAGTCAGCTGACTGCTTGCATGCCATGGATTTTTATTGAATTTTGAATAAAGAGCTTTTACTGAAGACGGTGCTGACTCATTGGAATACTGTTGGAGGAGACACCTGAGATGCACAGGTGACTGGAGTCTATAGCACGTCAGAATTTTCCCTGGTCCGCCATTGGTGCTTGCCACACACTAATTCCCTATAAAAAGGGGAACCTATAGTGAGTAGAATTTGCAGGTTTTATGGCTTCTTAAAGGATACCCAAGGTGGGGCAAAAAGGTGAAGTTGTACTTGCCCAGGCCTTCTTCCAGCCCCTGACATTCTATCAGGACCCCTGCAGTCCTCCCGATCCCCTCCAGTGTTCCGCTGACACCTTCAATAGAGGGAGTAGCAGGCTACTTCGCATGCAAATCTCCTTGATCGTGCTCCCAAGTCCCAAGTTGTGCGCATGTGCGGTGCGTTGAGACTTAAACTGGGCATGCACAGACCACTCCCATTGAGGGGAGGGGTTAAGGGCTCTGCCTCTGACACAGGAGACCTGGGTTTGAATCTCGGCTCTGCCTGTTCAGTAAGCCAGCACCCATTCAGTAGGAGACCTTTGGCAAGTCTCCCCAACACTGCTACTGCCAATAGAGTGTGTCCTAGTGGCTGCAGCTCTGGCGCATTGAGTCCGCCAGCCACTAGGACACACAGTACTGCAAACTCTTCACTGGTTGCCAGTAAAATGGAGAATTAATTTTAAGATCTGCCTGCTGACATTCAAGGCTCTAAACCACATGGGACCCAAATACATAGCGGATCTATTGGAACTTTATGCCCCTCTACGCACCCTCCGCTCTGCCAACAAGATGAAGCTGGTTATTCCCAGGATACACTTAACATTTGCGTAGCTCCCAACTGTCCCTCTTTCGGAGGGACAGTCCCTCTTTGGGAGCCCTGTCCCTCTTTCCTCCTCATTTGTCCCTATTTCAGGACTTTGCCCCTCTTTCTATGTAAGTATATATTTATCTACTAAAAAATGTGTTTGATTGACTCTAAACTTTATTCCCATCCTTTAAATTGATATATTACAAATTTTAAAATGTTAATATGAAGGAAAATGAACCAGGATAGAAAGGACCAGTGTGGTTTGAGTTATAAAACAACATGTTTTTCTCATTGAATCTTTATGGTATGCGTGACTAGGGGTGTGGCAGGGGCGTGGTTTGTGTCCCTCTTTCTCATCTCAAAAAGTTGGGAGGTATGCAATTGGTGCTGGGGCCTTTTCCTATTCAGCCCCTACTCTATGGAACTCACTTCCACAATCAGTACAAGAGGCTCCTTTTAAAAAGAGGCTAAAAACTCACCTCTTTTGCCTAGCCTTTGAGATTGCATGATGCAGGGTCACAGCGCTTTGAGTCCCCAGGGAGAAAAGCGCTATAAAAATATTGTTATTGTTATAAAATTAACATGCCTTATCAAAGTTAACACGCCTTATCAGAGTAGCATAGCATGCTCTACGAACCCACAGGGGCTTAGGGCAGGACGAGTGCCATTGCCAATTAGCAGGCATAAGTTCATAGCGCTCGCTATGCTACTCTATATAACTTTGATAAGGCATGTTAACTTTGATAAGGTGTGATATCTTTTCATAAGGTGTGATCTTTGATAAGGTGTGATCTTTGAGTTATCACGGTTTAGTGAATCAAGCCCATTGTGTTCCTATGGAGTACCGACAGTGTGGAAACAGAAGGGGTAAGAAGGAGAACAAAGTCGCTCAGATGAGATCATCTGCTAGACTAGGTGACAGTGCAATGAAAGCATAGAAAGGCGAAGGGTGCTTCCGGGACACATTGAGGAGAAGCTTTCTGATAATTAGCTACTCATAAGATATCACAGCTTTTCACACAATATATTGGCACCTGCATAGAAGTGTGTGACACAAAACGGGCAACACTGCCGAATGTGACACTCAATGTTCATTCATTTATCAAACTGCACTAATTACCCAACTAATTGTCTGTCATGTGTTCTGTGTCACTTTAACTCTAAATAATAATACAATTTGCTAACGCTGGCATGTGCCCGATTCATTTACTGTAAGTGTCGTTTTATTAACAGATGCCCTTTTTACACCCTGCGCTGCCAGATTGTAGGTGACAGCTTGGCCTCAGTGCTGGAGAAGATTGCACTGGTGATTGGTGGGTTAATCCCGCCTTAGCGACTGCTGCAAAACAGATCTGTCTGCAATTTGGGGAAACATCTGAACTGTATTAAGCCACATAAGAAAAACAGCAATCATTACATTTCAGAAGCACTCTTAGTGACAGAGAGAAGCAGCATGACGAAAGGAGGGAGGGGCCTGTGGTGACTGACAGCTTTACTCCAGTCTAATGCTGGATACACACGGTGCGTTCGTGCACTCGATTTTCCCGTCGATTCCCGTCGATTCGTTTATTTCCAACATGTCCGATTTGGATTTCGATGGATCGTTAGGTCGATTCGGCATACTTTGCATGCGAATCGACCTAACGATCCATCGAAATCCAAATCGGACATGTTGGAAATAAACGAATCGACGGGAATCGACGGGAACATCGAGTGCACGAACGCACCATGTGTATCCAGCATAAGAAATGCCAATTGTCTTGTTATTATGCTAATCCTTCGTCTTCAGCAGCCAGAGGAGCCAGGCCTAGTACAGACTGAGGCTCACTTGCGGGTGCGTTTGCGATTTGGAAATCATTTGCGATTTCCAAATCGCAAAATACAGTAATTTTCAGTGCAATTCCCAAAGCAATTGCGATTTTCCCCTAATTGCCTTGAGTGTGATTGCTTCGGGATCCCAGCAGCGCTATTGTGAATGTTGCACGATTGCACTGTTGCTGTGGAACCACCCCTATGGGGATTATTGCAGCGCTTTCTAGCAATCGTAGGGAGGAAGCATGCAAGAGAACAATTTTCTTGGCCTGCGTTCAGCCGAGCAATTGCCAACGCATCAAGAGTGTTGGGGTGGGGTGGGGAGGGGGGGTGGGTGTGCCCACGCTAGTGTACACACACTACATTCTTGGCAAAGGTAAACCCTTTCCCCTGCCTTGACCAAGGCTGGTTAATGCCAGGGCCCATTCTCACTGGTGTGTAGGCTCCACTTTGCATAATAACACAAGCCAAACTGTGTGCCACTGGACAATGTGCACATTATGGGGGGCGTGCGAGCGGCGCGGCGGCGATATACACATGAACCTGTCGGTGTACTCTGCAGCAGGGTCATGTGAATGTAGTTTTTGGCATTGTGGTGCACTGCAACGCTTTCCTCAGGTGTAAAACTGGCCTCAAGGTGCCCATACATCTAGCAATGTATGGGCAGATTTGACCAAGAGACCTGTTGGCCGCCCATACAGCACAGGCCCATTCCTGATCGATTTCAGCATGACATCTTTTGGCAATCGGCCTCTTGATGCCGCCTCGCCGCCACTGGCTGCTGTCCCTGCAAATATTAGATACCCCCTTGTGCCCGTGGTGCATGTAAATACTTTACCTATCCGCTGTCCTCAAATGTCCATTATGAAAAAGGGTAATGCAACGCACACTTGCCATGCAGGCGTAAAAGGGGCCTGAAACGTATGTGGGCAAAACGAGGAAGGCCGGCATATAGCGCTGGTAATAGTGAATCCGCAATGGCGCCTCCGTATGCCTCATTCAAAAGAAATCCTGGAAACAGCCTGTTAGCTGCGAGATTAACCCATTTACTGACAGGTTACAGTTGTAAATAACACAACACTCTGAGCGTAACCTAGGAATTGCCAAAGCAGCCACTGCATCCAGTCAGTCTATCTCCAAGCAGTGTACAATTAGCAAAACAAATTAGCACCAACACAAAATTCTAAGCATCTCATTGATCATCCCTAGTGTAATCCGGGGACTCTATAGACACACGCCAGGTGCACCCTGGGAGAGAAGCTCATCTATCAGCCAACAAGTGCACCAATTACGGAGTAATCCCATAGGAGCAGCCTGGAAAGGGTCAGGCGGCTGACGGATTTGCATACGAGACTGGTGCGGTTACAATCCTGTCTGAGTGGGTGAGGTCACAAAAGAATAGTAGCATTTTGATTTCTTCCCTTTGCTACTATGCCTTTCAGAATGGTCTGTCTTCATTCACTCAGCTTATTTGTCTCAATCTGTTCTGAAATGGACAGCTCTATGCATGTCTACATAGGTAACACGTGTACACACGCCATGTGGATCCAATAGCCATCGTGCCTGGAAACCAACATCAGTCATGCCTCTACTGATCATTATCTTGTCAAGCTTCCTACCGAATACCGGCGCGGATGTAGCATATGATTTACTGAATAGGGAGATTTCGCAATATCAACCCTTAGTGTGCTCAAGATTCCACGTCTGACCGTCCAATCACAGCGAGCAGCAAGGCAGCGGGGAGACAGCTGGCCTCTCTAGGTGGTCACAGCGGTCTAACAATTCCAGCTCTATCATGCATCCAAAACTGCAGAGATTTATGGATTGGTTTAAACATTTCTGTGACCAATCAGCAAGGATTTTTCTTGCCTTTAGGGCCACGCAACTAGCCTGCACTACATCTGTCATCAGAGTAAAAGAGAGGGATTGTAAAGAGGTGTGTACACGTGTACGTTAAATAAAGGATGCCAAGTATTAAATACTGCTATTTTACTACGAAGTGTAAAATATCAATAATAAATACCAATATTTTACTATGGCCAAACCTAAGCTTATTCTCACACAGAACCCTCCTACCCGATGCCTTAACCCCCCCCCCCCTCACACACTATCTGCCTAATGCCTAACACACACACACACACACACACACACACACACACACACACACACACACACACACACACACACACACACTACCTCCCTAATGCCTAAACCTAAGCATCACCCCCCACACACACTACTTACCTATCAGCGAACCACCTACCCCCACTAGCTGCAGTGTGATGATCGCATCACATCCACAGCAAAAATAATCTTGAGCACCGCAAAATATCAGTGGGTGTTGTACCGGGCGCCCAAATATCTGCTCCGGCGTCCAAATCCCAATATTTTGTATTGGCATCTATGGTGGCGCCCAATTAGTCCACTAGCCGCATGCGCCCTTTTTTACAGTTTCGGTGTAGGAGAGCTTAGCTTCCACCACTGGTTGTTCTCGGTGAATGATCTGTCTGTCTATGGCCAGAAAGTCCAATTCACGATGATTTATCAAGGTAAACATACTCTCAGCTAGAATATAGTTCAAAACACATTAAGCACCAAATGAAGCCTAAACTGATAGAAATATAGGGCTGTCATCTATACTTTCATGTGAAATTGTCTGGTTGTCATCCTAATCCTTTAGCCCTGGCAGTTTCCAAGTCACACACCCCTCTGGGATGAGCAGCCACTGGAACCAGAACACCTTCTCAGCATACTAATTCAGAGTCAGTGATCAAGGTCTCAAAACACCTGTTCCACTGGAGCACCTGATCAGATGGTTATTCAGGGTCAGTGACTTGGAATGTAGCAAAGACAGAGGCAGACAATATTAGGATTCATCAGAACACCTGATCTGCATACTCATTCAGCGTCATCAATTCAGACTGAAGTAGAGGCAAACATGCTACAATCAGTCAGAACACCTGATCTGCATACTCATTCAGAGTCAGTGATTCAGACCTAAGTAGAAGCAGAGGTGTTAGAATCAGTCAGAACCCCTGATCTGCATATTCATTTAGGGTCAGTGACAAATTTGATCTGCATGCTTGTTGTGGGTAAGAACTTCAAAAAGTATTAGAGACAAAGGATAAGCATAAAAGTATCTAATCAGCAGGACATGTGTTTGCACACTACTGACCTTATGAAGTTAACTATGAACCACTAAACACATTTTCTGGCTAATAACTTGTGACTCCATGAGGAACTATTTTTATTAAAATAATTTTAGACCATTCGAGGCCCTTCCACTGCGTACACTGCACTACGATATGATCGCAGCGCAATGTGACAAAAAGTCATTGCGTTTCGACCATACTTAGTTTCTTTTTTTTAAAAGCACATATATACACCGTTCCATCACACATAAGCAAGTCAGGTGCTCTGACTCCTATTGACTGCATGCCGGGTCTAGGTGTGACTCAGACATGCTGACAGCAAATCACCCGCATGGCAGCGGGGCATGTGACAAAAATGAACCTGGGCTTGTTCACCGCAGTATTTATAAATATGGTTGGAGAATGTTGCGATGGGGCAATTTTGGAAACTACCGTATATGTCAGTGATGGCTAACCTTGGCACTCCAGCTGTGACAAAACTACAAATCCCATCATGCCTCTGCCTCCCTGAGTTATGCTTAAGGCCCATACACACGTCTGATTTTTGCGAACGACCCGTCGTTTGAACATTCCGTCGTTCCTACGTCAAATCCGGCGTGTGTACAGACTATCGTTCGGGTGATAAGACTGGCCGGGCGGATCGCTGAAAACCAGTTTTATCACCCGAACGATAGTCTGTACACACGCCGGATTTGACGTGCGAACGACAGAACGACGGAACATTGAAACGACGGGTCGTTCGCAAAAATCCGACGTGTGTATGGGCCTTTAGAGCTGTCAGAGTATTGCAATCCCTCGTGGGACTTGTAGTTCCACCACAGCGGGAGTGCCAAGGTTAGCCATCACTGGTATATGTGATGTAACAAACAAGCCTGTCGCCAATTTGAATTTGAAAAAAAAGCAAACCTGCCCTCCAAAGATCATGCTAAAAAAAAAATACTGTTTGTGAAATGCCTGGGTCTTTCCAGGTTGGAATACTATCCTGGAAATCCAGAAAAGTACAGAACAAATCAAAACAATGACAGCTTAATTAGCTCATGAACAGTACCTGTCATTCATTGTTATGCAATTTAGGCAGCCTGTGTTATTTTCATCAATAGTGCCCATTTAGGTGTTAAAATTACCACTCATCCCTGTCTCAATGGAGCATAGTCTGCTAAGAATAGCTCCATGGTGCCCCCTCAAGAAGCTGCCACCCCAGACATATGCCTTGTTTGCCTATGCCTAAAAACAGTCCTGAATGTGCTTTATAGAGGGAATGATGGTGAAAAGAGAATAAGGGTGACATCTTTTCATCCCCCCCAATGGCAATGGTCATTCCCACCAGAGCTGAGAGAGACAGAAGCATGGTCTGACCTGTGTGTCAAACACGTTCTCCTCGGAGTCCGTCTTCTTGATGGGCAGCACCTCCCCCGTCGTTTCATACCCAAACTGCGGCTTCAGCGGGATCTGGCTGGGGTAGGTGGGCTTCGAGACGTCCACCTTGTTTCCCAATTTGAGGTAACAGGGCTGGGGGATGGTCCTTGCGGGGACGTGGAGGATTGGCGCGGCACTGTGGACCGGTTTGGGCAGTCCCGATTTCATCTTGGAAGCCACCAGGATGGATGGCATCTTCTCCGATTCCTTCCCCTCCTAGATACGTTCCTCTCTCTAGGAGAGTGAGCTGGTCCTACCAGGTGGAGAGAGAAAAAAGCCTTCAGTCACCCCCACTGCGGTATGAGCCAAATGACACCACGCCGGCTCCAGACATCAATTCCACCAAGGCATCCGAGTCTCCATCTTCATCTCGCTTCATCGGAATCCTCTCCTAGGGAGACACCTGTAATTCTCCCCTCGGGGAAAGGAAGACTCACATTCATTATCCAATTAGCTCATCTTGAAGATGTGTCCGTCTGTCCGGAGGGTGGCAGGATCTCGGGCTTAAGACGTCCTTCCTTCCAGCCAGAGCCAACGGGCAGATGCCGCTTACTCCAATAATGACTGCTGCCCTTGGATATTTGCGTTATAGGGAATCAAGTCCTGTAATACCAGTTAGAGGCTCAGGGCTGCAGGAATACCGGGAGAGAGAGGGAATGGAAATTTGTCCGCAGTTTTCCTGCCGCAGCTCACGTTCCTGTAGGGAGATCCCAGCAGGAGCAGCCACAGATCAGCCCAACCTGTAGACTTTAGCAGAATGGTAATGTGTCACTGGCAGGTTGTCTGCTCACAGCTTGCTGGGAGAGAGGGAGAGGGAAGAGAGTGTATGTGTGGGAGCAGCTTTGCATTTTGACAGCACAGAGCAAGGCAGGCTGCCGATTGGCCGGATTGGAAAATATCTCTGCAGGAGGGGAGGGGCTTGCTCAGAGCTGTCAGAGCAGTCTCACCGTACTAGGGAAGAAAAAGCAGCCAGTTTTCCAACAGCCAAATAACTGCCGGGAATACAAGGGGGACGGGTGATTCAGCCCTGATAGGATTCAAAGGAAAATAACGACAAGCAAGGAAAAGGGCACGTTTCCTGCAACACAGGCCGGTCATGTGACTCTTACTCAGCAGCCAACCACCTGTTGGGCTGCAGCTGTCGATGAACTACAGCAGCAAGCATACCAAGCCTGCCCAGTGTGAGCTGCCCAATCCTGAAAACTGGCATTTAGGGCTCTCGTACACTTAATGCGTTGCTATGTATTGCATTTTAATGCATTGTTTTTCTCTATAGCAGTGCATTGTGAAAAAGCTTCAGTTTTTCAGTGTATAGTGTGAAAGAGGCCATAGGGAAACATGAACATTACCTTGCACATCAGTTTTCCTTTCAGTTACAACTGACAGCAACTGATATAGTGTAAAAGGACCTTTAGGCCAAATGTTTCTTTTTTTTTTTTTTGGGGGGGGGGGGGGGGGAGAAGAGACATTTCCACAAAACTACATGGAGGTCCCAGGTATGGAAACTGAAGGAAATTTTCCCAATAAGGAACTCAAGAAGCAATAAAAAAGAGAAAAAAAAAAAAAAGTTTGTAACTGCTTTTTACTTTCACCATATTCTGAGCTTTAAAGTTAATCATCCCAATCAGTAGCCGATTCCCCCTTTCCCATGACAAATCTTTTCCTTTTCACAAAAGCATCATCAGGGGGGGTCTGTATGGTTGATATTGTAGTGAAACCCCTCCCACAGTGTGATTTCAGGACCATGGTCCTGACAGTTTCCTGTCTGACAACCTCATTGCATTGTGGGAAATAACAGCTGCGATCACAATCCTGACCTCTCTGCGTAGCGTAGGATTTCCCTGTAAAAACATCCAAAGATAGTGCAATACTGCTTCACATGAACCACCCAGTGATTCACTTCATATATTTTTGTGAAAAGAGCCTCCACCGAGATATATAAGAAACATGGGGGAATATTTTTCACCCCCTTCGTGAGTCTCACTCACCAGATTGCTTCTTGATTGACAAGCATAAAAGCCCTCCAGCCTGAGCACCCACAGTACAAGACCTTCAGATATAGAAAAGCGGAACTCGCATAGTGTAAAACCCTTTTTGCATTTATTGCTAAAACTCTGCTTAAAAACATGCGTACCAGATTTCATATAGTAAGCACTTATCTGTGTGTGTCAGTCAGCACCGCCGCGGTCGGATCTCCGCTGCACGCCACAGTCCCCGCTTAGCTTCCTCCTTCCGTCCACGTGACTCCTTAGCTCCGCCCTACGCGTTTCGTCATTTGACTCATCAGGGGCATGGAGTCACATTCGTATGGGACACTATTTAAATACCCAAATGTAACCACCCTCCTCACTTATCCTATACTTGAATGCCCTCTCCCCAGAAGGGGGTTGAGTTTCAAAAAGAGGACAAAAGTGTGTGTACTCTGGCAAAGTCTGCGGATCCCCTACATTGGTGACATTGTAATATAGAAATTTTAACTAAGTGCTGTGGAGTGCAGTTCTTTCTTGCCTTTTGGGGCATTATTTGGGAAATAACAGCTGTTGACAGCTGGATCCAACTGCCCAAAAAAAAAAAGCAAGCAGCATCTCCTTCCACTGACATCACCTGCCAGCAGTAAAAATGTCACCATGTGGTAAATGTCAGAATGTAAATCAGGGAGAGGAAAAATTTTACACATTTTTAATGGGAAAACACTGACAATCATTTATACATAATTATGACACAGTTTTTTTATTACATTATTTTCACTGGAGTTCCTTTTTAAAGCAGCTTTACAACTTGGCATAACATTCAATGAAAAAAACTATTTTTTACTAATTTCCCATACATCTATGCTGCTTGATTCTGACTCAAAGTAATGTCATCTGTGTAAAAATCATAAGTCCCCCAAGCTCAGAGCTCTGCAGAGGTGGGAGCTGCAAATAGATAGACATGTTATATCATCAAGTTCATTCAGAAATGGCCATATACTGGTAAATTTTTTCATCAATATCCAGATGATTCGATCATTTGATGGAATCTGCTAGAAATCAATGCCGCAAACGATTCCTGATCGATTTTCAACTGAATTCAATTGATTAGGTCGATTGCGCCAAATGGAAGATTTCACTTGATCGGTGGTGGGAGCTCGTCGCTAACAGCGTTTGATGTTGCATTGGGCGACGTAGGCAGAGAAGCTTACACTCACCTGTCTGCTAGCGCTTTCTCCCATGTGAACCGCAGGGCACTCCTCCCTGTCTCTTCTCTCCTGGGGTGCCTGTGTTACGTCTCAAATGGTACGTGCCAAGTGGTCACGTAAGGTACATGCCAAGGTTCCCCTCGTGTTTGGCCTTTAGCATTTGTCAGCTAAACTTTAAATGCAGTGTTCTCCCAAGAATTTTTTTTCCAGCTGGGTGGCATGAAAGAGTAGCCGGGTGGGGCGAGATGAGAGAATTTGGGGGGGCGGTGCGTCTGTGTGCAACTCTGCTTACAGCATAGGAGGTGGTGAGCCGATGACAGCCGGGGGCTCACCAAAACTAGCCGTGTGGAGCACTTGGCTGAAAGAGCCTGGGGAGAACACTGAAATGAAAGTGAAACCATTTTTATTAACATTTTATCAGACAGGCATGTTGTTGTGTTATAACAGAGAGAGATGTCTGTACAGCACTGTACCCAAACTGTGAAATCTTCCCCCACACTGACGCCATAGCAACCTGAACCTTTCGGGTGATATCAATTGTAAGAGTGTGCACAGCTTTTTTTTAAAAGGGGGGGGGGGGGGGGGAGGCATATTAAACAAAAGGGAAATGCAGTACTGAAATATTAACATAATCCTGAAGCGAGAGGGATATGGAGGCTGCCATATTTATTTCCTATTAAACAAAGCACATTGCCTGGCATCTGCCTAAGACTTTTAGCCATGGACCCGGAATAAAGTAGGCGAGACAAGATTCCGGTCGCCCATTTATATCAGGTTTTTGTCAAAGTGCTTTAGCACTGCAGCCACTTAGGGCGCACTCCATGGGCAACCAGGATCATTAACCTCCCTGGCGGTTAATTTATTTTGCCAAATGGGCAAAAATCCTTTTTTTTTTTTAAATGTTTTTGTTTCATGTAAAGCTACCAGAGTGGTAGCTACATGAAACACCACTAGAGGGCGCATGTGGCCCTCTAGTGCGATCGTCGCCGACATCAATAGCAAACAGGGGAGCGCGTATATAACGCGTTCCCCTGTTTGGCTTCTCCTGTCGCCATGGTTACAATCGGCATGACGTCATGGACGTCGGCGTCAGGCACACTCGATCCAGCCCATAGCGCTGCCCGGAACTCATTGGTCCGGGCAGCGCAGGGCTCTGGCGGGGGGGCCCTCTTCCGCCGCTGCGTGCGGGCGATCGCCGCAGAGCGGCGGCGATCGAGCTGTGTGCGCGGCTAGCAAAGTGCTGGCTGCGCGCACACCACTTTGAATGGGGCGAATCGCCCCAACAGAGCCTGAGAAATCCTCCTGCGCGGCATAGCCCGAGCTCAGCTCGGGCTTACCGCCGGGGAGGTTAAGGAGCCTTGCCCAAGGACTCTTTTCTGGCTAGAGACAGGATTGCAATCCCGGCCAAAGGCTCAACCCATACATTAAAGGCAACAGCCTTAACCCCCTTGGCGGTATGAAAAATTCCACCAGGGGGAAGCGCAGCAGTTTTTTTTTTTTTTTTTTAAATCATGTAGCAAGCCCAGGGCCCCACCCTCTTCGATCCACCCCATCCCCCCACCCTCTTCGATCGCCTTCGGCGATCTCCGATCAGGAAATCCCGTTCCAAGAACGGGATTTCCTGGAGGGCTTCCCCCGTCGCCATGGCGACGGGGCGGGATGACGTCACCGACGTCACCGACGTCGGGTCGTCATTGGGAGTCCCGATCCACCCCTCGGCGCTGCCTGGCACTGATTGGCCAGGCAGCGCACGGGGTCTGGGGGGGGCGCACTCCGCACCCGATAGCGGCGATCGGGCGCGGGGCGGCGGCGATCGAGGTGCTGGCGCAGCTAGCAAAGTGCTAGCTGCGTCCAGCAAAAAAAAAATTATGTAAATCGGCCCAGCAGGGCCTGAGCGGCAGCCTCCGGCGGCTTACCCCGTGTCACACACGGGGTTACCGCTAAGGAGGTTAAAGGACAGTTATGAGAAAAAAAAACAAGATCCACTTACCTGGGGCTTCCTCCAGCCCCTGTCAGCCTATCTGTGCCTCACCGCAGCTCCAGTGTCCAGGGATCCTCTCCGTTGCAGATGCCGCCCTCGCCAGGTTGGCATCTTCTGCGCCTGAGTGGCCGTGCTGCTCGCTCTCACATGGCCTGGAGCGTTCTGTGCAGTTGCAGAAGTACTGTGCCTGTGCAGAACGCTCCAGGCCACGTGAGCGCAATGACGAGCAGCACGGCCGCTCAGGCGCAGAAGATGCCGATCTGGCGAGGATCCTGGGACACTGGAGCTGTGTCATGGCACAGATAGGCTTTTTTTTCTTCTCATACCAGTCCTTTAAAAAGACTCAGAAGCCTCTTTAAAAATCAGTTTTTAGCTCTTATTTATGTTAAGGATGTATGTCCGACCTAAAACGCCGCTATCCAGCGGCTGAACAAGGGTTCTATCACCCTTAAATCCCCGGGGCCAAAATAGGGGAGCATTTCCTGGAGGAGGCAGAGCTTTCTGCAGTAGCTCTTCCTCTCCTCGCATCAATCCCCGTTGATCGCTGCCTCTGCCCACCCCTGTCAGTCTTCTTTCACTGAGAGGGGCGGGGGAGAGGTGGAGATCCACGGTGGATTGACGCGAATGGAGGCAGAGCTACAGCGGTAAGCTCTGCCTCCATGGGCAGCAAAATCCACGACCAAGAAAGTCGTGGGTTTTTGCCCTAGGATTTGAGGGTGATAAAACCCTCGTTCAGCTGCGGGATAGAGCCGTTTTAGGTCGGGCATACATCCTTAACATAACTAAGAGCTAAAAACTGATTTTTAAAGAGGTTTCAGAGTCTATTTAACCAGTACACTATCCAACTGACCCAGCAGATCAGGTGTTTCTAAAGTCTGACTGAAATAGCTGCATGCTTGTTTCTGGTGTGATTCAGTCACTACTACAGCCAAAGATATCAACAGGGCTGCCAGGCAACTGGTATTGTTTAACAGGAAATAAATATGGCAGCCTTTATATCCTGCTCAGTTCAGGTCCCCTATAACTACATTGAGCAATATATAGAACAACGGGGGATCAAGACTGTCTCTTAAACGTGTATCAATAGGGCTGCAGTACTAATGAATGACATCTAGATTGTGAGCTCTTCTGCGCAGAGTTCTGCATTTTTGCATGCGCTACGGTAGTTGCTGTGATTGGTATATCCCGTCTATCACTGGCAGGAAAATACGCAGAACAATCATTATACTCAAGTGCAAACACAATCTAACATGTCAGTCCCAACAATGCAATGCAATTTACACTGGTGATAATTAGGAATCTTTAACACACACATTATTGCCGTGCGTGGAGGACGCGCCTCGCATCCTCAAATATCAGCTCGGTTTATGAATTATGGGATCTGCAAGAATGACTAACAGAGCAGCAGAGGGAGATTAAGCGCGAGCCTCTAACCAGTTTCCATAGTGATGCAGAAAAAGTTTCATGTTAGGAAATTCAGCAGTTTTATCATCGGCGGCCCTTAAAGCGAAACTTCACTGCCTCTGTAAACAGCTACAAACATAAATCCACGCTCCAGCGCCTGTGTCATGTGACACTGCCCACGCTGCATGTCCCTTGCAGTGGCAATTCAAAAAGACGCCAGACACAGGAGGAGACGAGGACTCTTGCTGGCGCGACAGGTGAGCAAATTAAGTCAAAAAGATCACACATCTTAAAGCGGACCTGAACTCAGAACTTCCTCTCTGCTCTAAAAGATAAGCAACAGCATAATAACCTTTAAAGAAAAACATTTCTTTTGTTACAGCTGATACAAATCCTGCAATAAATCTGCAGTGTCTGTACTTCCTACTTTCATGGAAGAAGACATGGGGCTTGATTCACAAAACGGTGCTAACCTACTTAGCACGTCTAAAGTCTTTAGACGTGCTAACCAGGGTGCTAAGTAGGTTAGCACCGGATTTCTCAATCAGATCGCGCGCAAAGTTTTGCGCACAAAGTTTTACGCGTGCAAAGTCCTATGCGCGCGCTAAGTCTCATAGGCTTTAATGAGCACTTCGCGCGGAGCGCCCTGCGCTCTGTGCAGTGCGCGCGTAAAACTTTACGCGCATAAAGTTTTGTGCGCGAAAAGCTGGTTTAGACGTGCTAAGGGGTTTTTCACAGGCGTGCTAACAGTTAGCACCGCTTTGTGAATCAAGCCCATAGGGTTAACATCCTGTGTTTACTAATTAGCTGCTGTGCCGAGGTTGCCAACTGACACAGCTGAGAGATCAGATTTACAATTTTGATTAGTCAGAGTAGAGGAGGAATGAGACTAAACTCTCTAAATATGCACAGGATGCATTTCTCTATGTTTTCCTTGTGTCCTGCGCAAGATTCCATGTTCACTCATCAGGTGCTGAAACCAATAGCTAAATCCCAGGGTGAGAAAATTCCGCACACTATTGAAAGGAACAATCAATCTATTGTCTCATAATGCACATACACATACAATCATTTCGGGGTCTCACAGGGTCCTCCTTTATCAAGGTAAACAGAAGGAATACCCTACCACAGGCCGGAGAAGGGGGGTTTAACACACACACATTACATGGGGGTTGGTGGGTCCGGGAGACGACACGCACACAACACATGGGAATGGGGGGTCCGGAAGACTGGGGAGGTGGGGTTGGGTTTGTGTTAGGCGGGAGCTGACGCACTCACATTACATGGGAGGTCCGGGAGACCGAGGTTGTGGGGGAGTGGCTTATGGGAGCTGACACACACATTATATGGGGGAAGGGGGCAGCGCTTGGACAATTTTTAAAAGGTTTCATGCTGAAATCAATTGGGAATCTGTCTGCAGTGTGTGGGCAGCAATAGATCCATCTTTGTTCAGATCTGATCAGAGAGGGATCTGTCTGATGGTCGATCTCGTGGCCATCGTGTACTGTATGGCAACCTTTATAACAAATGTAAACTGGAGTTGAAGGATAATATGCACTGACATACAATGAGAATATGTTATATCAATTTTTGCAGTAAGAGCGGAGTAACCCTTTCATATGTATTCTGTTATGTGGCGGCAGCTGCACTCAGGCATTTGCAGTAACAAATCTATCCAGGCAGCAGCTGGTCAGGTATATGAGAGGCAAGCAGTCTACAATGGCTAGAGCTCTCTTCTATATAAACTGAGATCTATAGACATGTACAGCTGGTATCAGATCTCCCTCATCCAGGACATCCAGTACATGAGGGAATTTCCACTTCCATCTGACACTCCCACACCCTTCCCAAACGGCTACACGGGCAACTGTTATATATGTTATGAAGGGGAGGGGATAGCGGGCTGAATAAATGGAAAACACCTGTTTCTCCGCAGCATAAGACAGGTTGATGCTGACTCTTGCCAAATTAGTATTGTGTAAAGTAGAACTCCAGCCAAATGTTTTTATAAAGCCTTTGGTCAACCTCCTGGGTTTTTCAATGTTAGTTAATGTTAATAGGGGACTGCACCATTGCCTGTGGAGAGATCTGTGCCAGTAGAGTAGGAATTTCAATTTCTTTCTTAGCATATAGCCATCACTTGACCTTGCCCACCTCCTCCCTTTGCTCCCTCCTGTGGGCCGAGGCTGGGGAGGCACCAGCCTCTGGGGGAACATCCCTGAGGGCGCACCTTTGCCCCTCCTCCCCAGTGTCCCCCCCCCCACGCCCGGCCAGATGCAGTGTCGCAAGCGGAACTGTAGAAGGGCTCTTACTCACACAGAGCGCTGGAGATCTTCAGCCAGTCACAAGCTTGCAGCATCTCCTCTCTATGTCTCCCTTTAGTGGCATTTCTCATTGCCTGTGCCACTGGAGGGAGGAGATGCTGCAAACCTGTCACAAGCTGATGATCCTGGTGCTCTGTGGTCGGTAACAGCACTTCTACAACTCCGCTCATGACCCTGCATGTTGGGGGGGGGGGGACTGCCTAATACTGGGGGCGGAGCAGGACAAAAGCAGATAAAGATGGCCCCACCATAAACAGCAATAGTAAAAGCCACAATTAGCAGCAGCAAAGTTAAATTATGGCACCAGCTATTTATCGAGCACCATAATTTAACTTCATTGCTGCTAATCGTGGCTTTTACTATAGACGCCTATGGTGGCAGTGGGTAGTTTAGGGAGCTAAGATTAGGCGGAGGGGGTGTGGAGGGTTAAGGTTAGGCAGGGGGTGTGGTGAAGGCTAGGCAGCGAGGGTGGAGTGGTTAAGACTAGACAGTGGGGTTGGAGTGGATAAGGTTAGGTACAATGGTGGAGTGGTTAAGGTTAGGCAAGGGGGTGAAGTGGTTAAGGTTAGGCAAGGGGGTGGAGTGGTTAAGGTTAGGCAAGGGGGTGGAGTGGTTAAGATTAAGCTTCGGGGGTGAAGTGGTTAAAGTTAGGCAGCAGTGGTGGATTGGTTAAGGTTAGGCATGGGAGGTGAAGTAGTTAATGGAAATGTCCAAGGTAATAAAAATGAGATTTACTTACCTTGGGCTTCCTCCAGCCTCTGGCTGCCGATCTGTCTCTTGCCACAGCTCTGGTGTTCTGGGATCCCCTCAGTTGGCTATCTTCTGCACTTGCACAAGCAGCCCCGCCACTCGCGATCACATGGCCTGGAGTTTTCTGCGCAGATGCAATACTTAGATCTCATTTTTTTAATTATCTCGGATGTATCCTTTAAGGTTAGGCAGCGGGGGAGGAGTGGTTAAGGTTAGGTAGCGGGGGTGGAGTGGCCAAGGTTAGGCAGCGGTGGTGGAGTGGTTAAGGTTAGGCAGTGGGGGTGGAGTAGTTAAGGCAGGGGGGTGGAGTGGTTAAGGTTAGGTAGCGGGGGTGGAGTGGTTAAGGTTAGGTAGCGGGGGTGGAGTGGTTAAGGTTAGGCAGCGGGGGTGGAGTGGTTAAGGCAGGGGGGGTGAAGTGGATAAGGTTAGGCAGTGGGGGTGGAGTGGTTAAGGTTAGGCAGCGGGGGTGAAGTGGATAAGGTTAGGCAGCGGGGGTGGAGTGGTCAAGGTTAGGTAGCGGGGATAGAGTGGTCAAGGTTAGGCAGCGGTGGTGGAGTGGTTAAGGTTAGGCAGTGGGGGTGGAGTAGTTAAGGCAGGGGGGTGAAGTGGATAAGGTTAGGTAGCGGGGGTGGAGTGGTAAAGGTTAGGCAGCGGGGGTGGAGTGCTTAAGGTTAGGCAGTGGGGGTGGAGTGGTTAAGGTTAGGCAGCGGTGGTGGAGTGGTTAAGGTTAGGCAGTGGGGGTGGAGTAGTTAAGGCAGGGGGGTGGAGTGGTTAAGGTTAGGTAGCGGGGGTGGAGTGGTTAAGGTTAGGTAGCGGGGGTGGAGTGGTTAAGGTTAGGCAGCGGGGGTGGAGTGGTTAAGGCAGGGGGGGTGAAGTGGATAAGGTTAGGCAGTGGGGGTGGAGTGGTTAAGGTTAGGCAGCGGGGGTGAAGTGGATAAGGTTAGGCAGCGGGGGTGGAGTGGTCAAGGTTAGGTAGCGGGGATAGAGTGGTCAAGGTTAGGCAGCGGTGGTGGAGTGGTTAAGGTTAGGCAGTGGGGGTGGAGTAGTTAAGGCAGGGGGGTGAAGTGGATAAGGTTAGGTAGCGGGGGTGGAGTGGTAAAGGTTAGGCAGCGGGGGTGGAGTGCTTAAGGTTAGGCAGTGGGGGTGGAGTGGTTAAGGTTAGGCAGCAGGGGTGGAGTGGTTAAGGTTAGGCAGCGGGGGTGGAGTGGTTAACGTTAGGCAGCGGGGGTGGAGTGGTTAAGGCAGGGGGTGAAGTGGATAAGGTCAGGCAGTGGGGGTGGAGTGGTTAAGGTTAGGCAGCGGGGGTGGAGTGCTTAAGGTTAGGCAGCGGGGCTGGAGTGGTTAAGGTTAGGCAGCGGGGGTGGAGTGTTTAAGGTTAGGCAGCGGGGGTGGAGTGGTTAAGGTTAGGTAGCGGGGGTGGAGTGGTTAAGGTTAGGCAGCGGGGGTGGAGTGGTTAAGGTTAGGCAGCGGGGTGGAGTGGTTAAGGTTAGGCAGCAGGGGTGGAGTGGTTAAGGTTAGGTAGCAGGGGTGGAGTGGTTAAGGTTAGGTAGCGGGGGTGGAGTGGTCAAGGTTAGGCAGCGGGGGTGGAGTGGTTAAGGTTAGGCAGTGGGGGTGGAATGGTTAAGGTTAGGCAGTAGGGGTGGAGTGGTTAAGGTTAGGCAGTGGGGGTGGAGTGGTTAAGGTTAGGCAGCGGGGGTGGAGTGGTCAAGGTTAGGCAGCGGGGGTGGAGTGGTTAAGGTTAGGCAGTGAGGGTGGAGTGGTTAAGGTTAGGCAGCGGGGGTGGAGTGGTCACGGTTAGGCAGCGAGGGTGGAGTGGTTAAGGCAGGGGGGGTGAAGTGGATAAGGTTAGGCAGTGGGGGTGGAGTGGTTAAGGTTAGGCAGCGGGGGTGAAGTGGATAAGGTTAGGCAGCGGGGGTGGAGTGGTCAAGGTTAGGTAGCGGGGATAGAGTGGTCAAGGTTAGGCAGCGGTGGTGGAGTGGTTAAGGTTAGGCAGTGGGGGTGGAGTGGTTAAGGCAGGGGGGTGAAGTCGATAAGGTTAGGCAGTGGGGGTGGAGTGGTTAAGGTTAGGTAGCGGGGGTGGAGTGGTTAAGGTTAGGCAGCGGGGGTGGAGTGGTTAAGGTTAGGCAGCGGGGTAGAGTGGTTAAGGTTAGGCAGCGGGGGTGGAGTGGTTAAGGTTAGGCAGCGGGGTGGAGTGGTTAAAGTTAGGCAGCGGGGGTGGAGTGGTTAAGGTTAGGCAGCGGGGGTGGAGTGGTTAAGGTTAGGCAGCGGGGGTGGAGTGGTTAAGGTTAGGCAGCGGGGGTGGAGTGGTCAAAGTTAGGCAGCGGGGGTGGAGTGGTTAAGGTTAGGTAGCGGGGGTGGAGTGGTTAAGGTTAGGTAGCGGGGGTGGAGTGGTTAAGGTTAGGCAGCGGGGGTGGAGTGGTTAAGGCAGGGGGGGTGAAGTGGATAAGGTTAGGCAGTGGGGGTGGAGTGGTTAAGGTTAGGCAGCGGGGGTGAAGTGGATAAGGTTAGGCAGCGGGGGTGGAGTGGTCAAGGTTAGGTAGCGGGGATAGAGTGGTCAAGGTTAGGCAGCGGTGGTGGAGTGGTTAAGGTTAGGCAGTGGGGGTGGAGTGGTTAAGGCAGGGGGGTGAAGTCGATAAGGTTAGGCAGTGGGGGTGGAGTGGTTAAGGTTAGGTAGCGAGGGTGGAGTGGTTAAGGTTAGGCAGCGGGGGTGGAGTGGTTAAGGTTAGGCAGCGGGGTAGAGTGGTTAAGGTTAGGCAGCGGGGGTGGAGTGGTTAAGGTTAGGCAGCGGGGTGGAGTGGTTAAAGTTAGGCAGCGGGGGTGGAGTGGTTAAGGTTAGGCAGCGGGGGTGGAGTGCTTAAGGTTAGGCAGCGGGGCTGGAGTGGTTAAGGTTAGGTAGCAGGGGTGGAGTGGTTAAGGTTAGGTAGCGGGGGTGGAGTGGTTAAGGTTAGGCAGCGGGGGTGGAGTGGTTAAGGTTAGGTAGCAGGGGTGGAGTGGTTAAGGTTAGGTAGCGGGGGTGGAGTGGTTAAGGTTAGGCAGCAGGGGTGGAGTGGTTAAGGTTAGGCAGCGGGGGTGGGGTGGTTAAAGTTAGGCAGCGGGGGTGGAGTGGTTGAGGTTAGGCAGCGGGGGTGGAGTGGTTAAGGTTAGGTAGCAGGGGTGGAGTGGTTAAGGTTAGGTAGCGGGGGTGGAGTGGTTAAGGCAGGGGGGGTGAAGTGGATAAGGTTAGGCAGTGGGGGGGTGGAGTAGTTAAGGTACTGGGGGTGAAGTGGATAAGGTTAAGCACTAGGGGGCCTTAGGGTTAGGCATAAGTAGAGTTCAGTGTGAAAGTAGGCAGGGGCTTTATTATACATTACCTGCTCCCGGTGATCGCTCCTCTTTCACTTTCTGGTTAGTTTACAAACACAAGTCTTGCCCAAGGTCTTGCTCAAAGTCTCCTGCTGAATAGGTGCTGGCTTACTGAACAGGCAGAGCCGAGATTCGAACCCTGACCTCCTGTGTCAGGGGCAGAGCCCTTAACCAGTATCACTACCACTATCTAGCCCAGGGGTCTCAAACTCACGGCTCGCGGGCCATTTGCGGCCCTCGATACAATATTTTGTGGCCCTCGCCAGCAAAAGCTTCCTTATAGTTCGCTTCAGTGCTCCCAAGTAATCCGCTGCATCCCCGCCACTAAACGAGGGCTGCAGAGCCCCCAAATCGCCCGGGGGGCAATCCGCCGGCATTTCCTGGAAGGGGCAGAGCTTTCAGCTTCAGCTCTGCCCCTCCTGACGTCAATCGCCACACGGATCGCCGCCTTTCCCCGCCCCTCTCTGTGAAGGAAGAGTGAGAGGGGCGGGCAGAGGCGGCAATGCGCCGCGATTGTGAAATCCCTTATTCGGCCCAGCCTCATCCGGACTTTGCATCCTGCGGCCCCCTCAGGTAAATTGAGTTTGAGACCCCTGATCTAGCCACTACAGTGTACAGGTCTCCTGCAGCCAGCCAATCACCATACGGCTTCAGTCTCCGCATTGAGGTTGGCCCGTGACTTGGTTCCAGTGTTTAATTTTCGTCCCACTGTGTGTTTGAGTTTGGCAGCCCTGATTTATAGAGTTGACTCATAAAGCAGCGTCATGCATGGATTTATGTGCATAATTTTACACAGGTAAATGTTTAAGCACACAATTTAAACATGCGTAAATTCATACTGCTCAAAACTTAACATCCATTAACTACATTTATATAACACATAAAATAATGTGCAAATCAGCAGAAGCAATCATTGCGCTTGCTCATGTGTTATCTGCTTGCTCGCCCGTTATTTTATATAGTATATACTGTAGGTAAGTTTTGAGTGGTAAGACTTCTTAACACGCAGAAACTTTACCTGCAGAAAATAGTCTGTGTAAATACTCCTTAAGGTTCGGTCCACACAGGTGTTCGGGGGCACCGGTTGCCGTTGTTGGGTTATCGCGTCGTGTTTTGACACATTTACCATTTGTGTGAAACAGCCCTAATGCTGTATCGTGAATCAAATTTTATGTATCTACCTATTCATCCATCATTGTAATTCTTAAAGTGGATCCGAGATAAACTTTTACTCATTGCATAATTGTGTTCCTTTCATATAGTTTATAGGGCATTCCTCAAGCCAAATATTTTTGTTTTGTTTTAATACTCTTATTCCCTGTAAACTAAACAAGCCTCGCCCACAGCTTTTCACAGTGCCTTGGCACTAAAGCAAGGGCTTATGGGAGCTCAGTCTGGGCAGGAGGAGGAGGTTACTAGCCATTGATTTCAGAGGCAGAGGGGAGGAGGGAGGAGGAGAGGGAACTGAATTTACACACAGGCAAGCTGATAGCATCTCCAGCCCTCAGACTGTGACAATGTGACAAACAGAACATGGCTGCCCTCGTTGTATCACAGGAATAAATAATCAAAAACTTTTGAAGCTTTTGAAGCTGTTTGCAGCTAGATATGCTGTGTAAACTATTTAAACTTTAGATAAGATATATACTGTAGACAAGTTACTTGTTATAGTTACTTTTTCATCTCTGATCCATTTATATAGAAGTATAGGATTCGCTATATACTTACCTAACAACGCAGGAAGATGGATCACACAGCGACGTCCCCTGACGACGAGCATTCCTCAATCCACCCTCCTGCCAGCAGGTATACGTGACATCAGGTGATGGCCGTGAACGAGAGTTCAATCGATCACGGTACTTTGCGCAGGGGTTGTTGAGGGCCTTAAAGATCCAATCCGCTGTGACGGTCAGTGTTGCTACGCGTCGCCAATCGTCATTTGTGTAATCGCACACCTGTACCGACGTCCCAAGATTGCTGAAACGATCGTTTACCACTCAAAAAATCGTGATGGAAAAATTGCATTGTGGGTACGGGCCTTTACACCAGAGTAATGGATTTTGTTATGTTAGGAAAAGGCTCGGATGCCTCCTTGGCCTTGTCCTCTCCTCCTCCCAATGTCCTCCTTCCACTGTCCTCCTCTCAGTGTCCTCCTTTCAGATCTGTTGTATTGATTTGTGTACATAAATTCCCCACTTGTCTGGCTGGTGCCTAATTTAAGAGCACTGCAAGGTGTTCTGTGCTTTGCCTGATCTACAGTATAGAGATGTTGAAGATCAGCATTTACCAACATTAACATCTCCGTGGCTGTAAAGCCACCGATATTTATCATGCAAAACAATCATGGCAATGAGAACCTGTCTAAAGCATCATACATATTATTATTTAGTATTTATATAGGGCCAAACCTCTTTTGCAGAGCTGTACATATCTTGTCACTTAGCTGTCCATCAGAGGGGCTCACAATCTAATCCCTACCATAGTCATATCATATGTCTATGTATGTATCGTGTAGTGTATGTGTCATAGTCTAGGGCCCATTTAGGGTGAAGCCAATAAACATATCTGTATGTTTTTGGGATGTGGGAGGAAACCAGAGTGTCTGGAGACACACAAACACGGGGAGAACATATAAACTCTGTGCAGCAGAGCCGGGGCGAGGCAGAGGCGAGAAAGGCTCCAGCCTCAGGGCGCAGTGTAGGAGGGGTCACACAACTCACTCAGCTGTCATTCCCCTATTGTGTTTGAAGCAGAGAGAAATAAGAAAAGGGGATACATGGCAGTGACTGCAAGCCAGATAACTAGAGATTAAGGTGTTGGGGGCCCTGGGGCACCTCTCAGCCTAATAGCAATCAGTGTGTGACGGCTGGGGTGAGAGGGATGGGGGGGCGCACTTTGGTGTCTCAGCCTTGGGTGCTGGAGGACCTTGTCCCAGCTCTGCAGATAGTGACCTGGCTGGGATTTGAACTGGGGACCCAGCACTGCAAGGCGAGAGCACTACCCGGAACGCCACCGTGCTGCCCACGGTAGTCAGAAATTAATAATAAATGACGAGTTAGAATTGTTTTTTAAAAAAGTGTCCCGACGACAGAAAAAGATAGGGATTATTGTCCATATAGACCGATGCGTCCTGCCGGAGTGGTTTGCATGATAATTACTGTTAGTCGTTCTTGAAAACAGGAAATTAAGGCGCCTGGGGTAAATGGACAATTTACTGGTAAAATCTATCATTAATATTATTGTTTAGTGTTAATATCATCGCCTCTGTGTTAAAGTTAGCATTGGGGGAGGTGGTTAGGGTTAGGCATTAGAGGGGGAGCGTTCTGTGTGAGAGCAGGGTTAGGTTTGGAGGTAGTAAAATGTCGGTAATATGTACAGTATTTTACTAACGAAAATGAACATTCTAAAATAGTCAGTAAATGTTACTAATTTTCTACTATCGGCTAGATCCTGGTGCCCAAATTTCCTGGTGCATTTATTTCACATATGCTTTGTTCATACCAAACGATAACAAATGATTGATCTATTTAAAGTATTTATGTATGATACATCTTGCCCTTCCAGTTCCTCATTTGCACACCTTCAGTAACAATCTGATTGGTGGACTGTCATGCCATCACACAATTTAAATGCGCATTGATGTCTTTCGTTCATCGCTAACCATGGGGGATTGCTCGTTTTTTAAGACCACAATCTAGCGTGTGTACAGAGCTTTAGGATTGCAGAGGAAGAAACCTGCCGTCTGGGGGAGCAGCAGCACCACAAGGACACAAGGCCAGCCTGTCTGTAATTCCTTCTCTGCGGCATTATGTCAAACACATGTTGGACCTTAGTGTCTATTGCCCCCTCCCTTCCCTTCTAGTAACCCTCCTCCTCTGTACAGCTCCCTGGTGTCTAGTGACCCTCCTCCTCTGTACAGCTCCCTGGTGTCTAGTGACCCTCCTCCTCTGTACAGCTCCCTGGTGTCTAGTGACCCTCCTTCTCTGTACAGGTCCCTGGTGTCTAGTGCCCCCTCCATTCCCAGTACAGTCTCCTGGTGTCTAGTGCTTTTCCCATTCTTCCCATATGGATTCCCTGGTGATCTAGGGCTTCACCTCCAATATAGCTTCCTTGGTGGTCTAGGGTAGGCCATAGACAGTGAAGGTGATTCACACATGCTGAAAAACATTGCTGCCATGAAAACCAAAGTTACGTTGGATCTAGATTTTGGAGAAAATCTTAGACTCTGTTTTATCTGCCATGAAGTTCCTGTAAGCAGGTACACTGTAAGAAAGGCCTTCACATCCTCTCTAACGGAAACAATGGAAACAAGAGCAGAGGAAGAATGTCATCCAAATATAGATAATTATTCCACTGAATCATTTCCACCAATCCCCAGACAATCTTCTACCTGGAACAGACTGGCTCATTAAGTATGATAATGAAACATTCAGTCAGTAGATCGATATTTTGAAATCATCCCAAAAATAGCATTATTTACCCTTTACCGAGCTGTGACAGAGGCTGGCGGCCAATCTTGCCGTCAGCACCAAATAAAACCGACTTGCTGTACAAAGCAGGTAACTGTGCTGCTTACACTGTAGAGGAGGAGGTTGGTGAAAGTATGGGGGTAACTTGTGGTGGAATCTGGAATTTCCCTTTAAAGGAAACCTGTAGGATAAAAAGTGCCTAATTAGTGTACTTACCTTGGGAGAGGGAAGCCTCTGGACCCTCCAGAGACGGCCCCCATCCTACTCCACTGTCCAGTTTCAGTGCTGTCTCTGCACGGAAACCATCGACAAGAGCTTGTCAATGGCTCAAGCACGTGCAGTAGCATGGACTCTATCGGGCAAGGCTTTTACCTCCAAAGCTGGAGCAGGTATGTGCCACTACACAGTGCAGCCGCTCTGTGGGGGTCTCGGCACTTGAACGGCCCGGTGGAGGAGGATGGGGAAACCTCTGGAAAAGTCCCATGCTCCCCCCTCCCGGGTTAAGTATCTAAACAGGTTTGCATTAAAGGGAGTCTGAAGCATTTTTTTAAAATAAAAAACAGATACTCACCTAAGGAGAGGGAAGGTTCTGGGTCCTGTAGAGCCTTCCCGTTCTCCACCCAGTGCCCGCATTTCCCCGTTAGCAGTCCACGACTGTTCTGTTCTGCTCTGTTCCGGGTTGGGGAGACTTCAGCAGTCTTCGGAAGTGCTTGAACTTCCGAAGACGGGCCGCTCCGTACTGCGCATTACAGAGCCCTGGTCTTCGAAAGCCCGTGCACTTTACAAGACTTCCGAAGTCTCCCGCGGTAGGAGATTCAAATGGATGAGCCTGCGAGGGAACGAGGAGACAGGCAGGAGAAAGGAAAGGCTCTGTAGGACCCAGAGCCTTTCCTCTTCTTAGGTGAGTATATGTTTTTTATTTTTAAAACCGCTTCAGACTCACTTACTTACCCATTTCCATGTGAACTGAGCAGTGTTTTTAGCCCCCAGGGCATCTCAATAGCACATTAAAATTGCATGCTAATAATGTGGCTTGTTACTAAAAAAAATTCCATTCTACTGGTTTTTACATTGAAATGATTATTAGAGTCTTTTATTACCCTACTTCCGCGGCCTGCCATCTGCAAAAAGAGCAGAAAGGGCCTGCTGTAATTAGCTGTAGCAATGAGCAAACTGAAGCTTTCATCAGCAGGATGTGGGGAGATGCACAGTGCACTGTGCTTCAAACAGTTTATAGAGTCACACTTGATCACCTTCACACCTTCCCCTGGATAAATTAAATATTTTATATTTAAATCTACTTTGTAAAAAGTTTTTACTGTTTTTGCTCAATGACACGTTCATTGAAGTATGCCAGTGTTAAAATCTATGAACTATTGACCCTTTTTATATTTTTCCTACACTCAGGAGCCCTTTTCTGCTAGGAAAGTGTTTTATAGTTGTAATTTCTTATCACTGAGGGTCATCCTGTAGTCTGACCCAGTCCTGACTCAGACAGGAAGTGCCACTTACATACCTGATATTTAACTCTTTCAGGCAGAGAAAGAAAAAACAGGAACACAGCCTAGTTATTTGTGTGCAAGGCACTGTACATACACATGTCTATCTCATCATGTCACATGTCACCTCGGGTATCCTTTAAGTTGCTTGTAGTACTTGGGTGCTTCTTTTATCCTGCATAGTTTTTATTTGATGCCAGCTAGTCGTGGAGCTTTTACCCACCCAGATAATCTCAGCTCTGTAAAAAATGTGGTTTATACCAGTCCCATCTACAGATCGTCACATCACGTACCTCCATGCAATGTAATGTACAGCTAATGCATCAAGAATATTATTTGTCTGTGCTGCAGCTTTGGAATACAGACTATTCAAACCTACAGAAAGAAGTCATGGGAGAAAATAGTCATATAAATATGAGCACCCACCCCTCTGGAGAGATTGGACCAGTCCGCAGAGTGACCCCAGGGCTTGTCACCCGACACATCACAGACATGTCTTCCGGCTTCCGTCTCCCACTACCAATATACAGAGATGCCCTACAGGCCGCCGACCAGTCATCTGCGCTGGAAGATTTCATCACAGTCCACTGGCGCCGTCCTGCTACTGCCAGCATCTCACAATTCCGGGGAAACTCCAGTCCTGGACTACAAGAGGCTGATCTGCAGGGCTGCGCACTGATAGAACGTACCATTTATATGTGAACCATGAATGGACATCATTTGCTAATAAGGCTCTGCTCAGAGAACAGGGCTGGATTTTAACATTTTACCACCCAAGGCCCACTGTCACCAACCCCCCACCCCACCCCAACCTACGGTATGCCCCACCCCAACTTATGCCCCACCTGTTCTGTGTGCTCCTCCTGTCCCCTTTGTTCCCTGCTCCTGTGCTCTCGTCTTGTGCTCCCCCCATCCTGTGCACTTCCCTGATCCTGTGCTCCCCCATTCTGTGCTGTGCCTGTGGGGAACACAACACAGGATGGGGGAGGACAGGACCAGGACTCTATTTCTTGCACCATGGAAGCTGGGCCGCCACGGACTGGAAGTTTACCTGCCTTAATGTGCCAGTCCCCAGCCTACCCCGTGCTTCATGGTGCCCTAGACCATGGCCTTTGTGGCCGTGCCTGAAAACCAGCCATGTCAGAGAGGGAACGATGGGGAACTTTGGTAGGAAGGAGGAGGTGCCCCAAAAAAATGTGAACAGCTGGGAAGCATTATGAAACAATATTGACTTGGTAGAGGAAGGAGAGTAAGAAATATTCCGTTTATTGGACAATAAAGGATGATGCGTTTCGCAGGCCTTACCTGCTTCTTCAGGTCACAAAATACAGTGTCTATAACTCAAGCAGCTCAGACCTGGAGCACCTAGAATAGGCGCATGAAGCTGCATCTGAGCACGGCCTCAGACGCATCCTGAGTCCGTTCCTGGCTGCCGGGTAACGCTATCATACTCTGCCTAAAAAGTGTTTGTGGCCTGACAGGTGTGCAGTTCAGCCTCCCATGGAAAGGAGGCCTAAGGTAATTTTAGAGTAGGGATATTTTTAGGCATAGGCAAAATAGGCATTTGCCTTGATCACTGACTGCTGGAGTGGGCAACAAGTAACCAGGTCAAGCAAACTATTCTATATGAAGTGAATATATACAGCTGCTGGTTACATCACGTAAGGGCTGTGATATAATAATTGAGTGACTGCCGAGAAAAAAATTCAGATTATGCTCTACACTTATCCAACCCAGCAATTTGTTAACACCTACATGCTTACCCACAAGCAGCATAACAAAGTGACATCATTATCATAACAGTGGTGTGGCAGGTTCCGTTAATGCGCTAATTAAACGCATTATTGTTTTAGCTTTGTTCTTTTGTTGATTGTCTGAATGTACTAAAAACATTCTCCGTGCACAATAGAATACATCACATCCACAATAACAAATTCCTGCTAAACATCTCTATCCATCTTCATTAGTTTCTGGAATCAGTATGTAATAGTGTAGTATACTAGCAGTACTGGTGGAGGGAGTGGTGACTGAAGAAGCAATGTGAGCACCCGCTACTGCCAGTAGTTTGGTTGCCAGCATAGGCGCCTATATAAATATTGGCATTGAGATGTAATATGGGCACCAGGATAAATAGCGGGCTCTGTCAATGGGGTGTGGGGGGGGGGGGGGGGGTTTAGGCAGGTAGTTTATGTGGGTGGGGGGTTAGGGTTAGGCAGGTAGTTTGTGTGGGGGAAGGGGGGGTGTTTTAGGGCTAGGAGTCAGGCAGGTAATTTGTTGGGGGTTTAGGTAAGAAGTTAGGCAGGTAGTTTGTGCAGGGGAAGGGGGGTTAGGGTAGGCAGGTAGTTTGTGCGGGGGAAGGGGTGTTTTAGGGTTAGGAGTCAGGCAGGTAGTTCATGCGGGTGGGTGGGGTTAGGGTTAGGCAGGTAGTTTGTGCGGGGGAAGGGGTGTTTTAGGGTTAGGAGTCAGGCAGGTAGTTCATATGGGTGGGTGGGGTTAGGCAGGTAGTTTGTGCGGGGGAAGCGGTGTTTTAGGGTTAGGAGTCAGGCAGGTAGTTTGTGGGGGGTTTAGGTTAGAAGTCAGGCAGGTAGTTTGTTCAGGGGAAGGGAGGCTTAGGGTTAGGCAGGTAGTTTGTGCAGGGGAAGGGGGGGTTAGGGTTAGGATTCAGGCAGGTAGTTTGTGGGGGGTTTAGGTTAGAAGTCAGGCAGGTAGTTTGTTTGGGGGGGGGGGGCGTTAGGGTTAGCCATCGGGGGGAGGGTTCTGTGTGAGAGTAGGCTTAGGTTTAGCCATATTAAAATATGGGTATTTAATTTTTTACATTTAATAGTAAATATCGGTATTGATAACTTATATTTTACTACCGACCAAACATCCATGCTCCTTTTTTATATGTACGTGAGGTGACAGTCAGTATCTTGCCTAGGCCACTGTAATATCCAGAAACAGTCATGGTTTACATGCAGATCTTTGCACAGATCTGTGGATCCTTTTTCTTTTTTAATGAGCCGCAAAACATGAAAACGTTCACAACAACAGATGTACATGTCATATTTCTAGTTTTGCTTCTGTCTCGGTTTAGGACATGGGGGGCTCTAACTCCCTTTGCGGCTGTTACTACAATACATGCTTTTCACGCTTTAAATATGCATGTGTTTTGTGATCCGCAAGAACACCCATCCCCATAGAAGAGTCATGTTAACCAACTCACTGCATGCTGCATTCTAGCATGCTTATGTGCCCATTCAATGCCATTTATTTGGGGTCTGCAAAGGCACTACAAAAAGGCACAGTAAACACACAGGAAAATACACTGAATATTTTTCTGTGGGCATTCTGTAGTGGGGGAAGTCTCTTAAATTGTAAGCCTTAAAAGGGCAGAACCATCTTTCCTTTAGCATTTGGGTATTGCTGTTTTACCAGCAGGATTGTGGAGTTGGGAGTTGGATTATTTTGTACAGACTCCACAGCCCTGATAAGCATTAGACAAAGGAGTCGAGGAGTCAGAGCAATTTTTGGGTACCTAGAGTCGGAGGTTTCATAAACTGGGGAGTCTGAGTCAGATGATTTATGTACCAACATAACCATTTATGGCCCTGATTACCAGTCTGACACACGTTTCTCAGCCTTTGTAGAGGCTGCTTCTTCAGAGGCAAGAAAGCTTAAAAGTAACGTGTCAGTGATGACAAGTTAAAAATACAGTCATAAAGTCATATGAGTCAGTGCACCATGGTAACATCTGCAATATGTCGAGAGGAAGAGCACGTTAACAATGCAGTAAACAAAGCAGCGTTTTCTGGAACGTAAAATTGCAAAAGCGGACGGGGAACGTATCCTATGTTATTAATAGGATGCATTCACACTGTCAACTGGAACATGAACATGGACTGGACTGCAAATTCCAAGCTCCAACCAGCTGCATTTTTCCACAACTGTATCACAAATGAGCCACAAATCGGACACAATGGAAGCCTATTGGATTGGACAGTCTCCGTTTCCACTAGGCTGATTCACTATATGCAGAATGCTGACTCACCTGTCCCGTGGATTCGATTTCATCGTCGCTGTCACACGCCATTCGGCCAACTACAGCGGAGAAGCAATTGGAGCCCAGCAGAAGCATTTGGCACCCCATTGCTTTGCAAAAAAAAATAATGGGAAACCTGCTTTAACATGAAAATTCTTATTGGTTTATGGTGGACCAATGAGAATCCTCCTTGTTGCTCAGTAGAACTCCAGTCAATTTTTTTGTACAATCCAATAAGGAGGCCCATGCTTCTGCCAGGCTCCGATCAAATTTGGGACCGGTTGGGTCCGTTGGACATCAGGAAATCGAACTCTATTATCAAGCCCTTTCAGCCTAAATTTTCCAGCAGGTCCCATCTAGCCTTTCGGATTATTTCAGCCAGAAATCAATCGACAAATCGATCAGGTGGCCAATGTGTGGCATTGATTCACCCTCGCTTTGATAAGATTATTGGGTAGAAAGATCGATCGGCCCGCAAAATAGAGTAATGTAAGCTCACAAGGGCAGGGCTCTCTCACCCTTTTGTGTCTTGGAAATTGTTATACATTTTATTTATCTTGTTACTTTTGTCACTATAATTACCAGTTCTGTATTTTGCATATTGGTGTACACCATTGTCTGTATTCATATGTACCCCATGTTTGTTTCTTGCTTTGTACAAAGCCATGGAATATGTCAGCGTTCTATAAATTAATAATACAGTAGAGTCTCGGTTATCCGGGACCAATGGGGAGCCTCAATGTTAAAAATAGGCCTAACTAATACAGTACTATATCCCACTCTATATATATATATATATATATATATATATATCATGAGCTCTGTATGAAATGTTAAAATACAGTCATTGAAAGTATATTTACCTTGGGGGAGCCGTGGAGCCCAGTCTCTAAGCACAGCAGAGCCCATAAACAGCCTAAGAAGTTGGCCCAAGGGGGTGGTGGGTTATTCGTTCCCTCTGGAAGGGGGGTAGTTGCCCACCAAGGGGTGGGGGATTAATGATTCCCTCTATGGGGGGGGGGGTGTTATTAGTTATCCCCAAGGGGGTGGGGGATTATTAGTTCCCTCCATGAGGGGGGTTATTAGTTGCCCACCACGGGGGCAGGGGATTATTGGTTCCCTCCACGGGGGGTTATTAGTTGCCTACCAAGGAGGTGGGGGATTTTTAGTTCCCTCCATGGGGGGGGGGGTATTAGTTCCCTCCAGGAGGGATTATTATTTGCTCACCAAGGGGGTTTGGGGTTATTAGTTCCCTACATGGGGGGTTATTAAATACCTCCAGGGGGGTTGTAGTTGCCCGGCAGAGGAGGTTGCTGTGTGAGAGCGGTGACAGGTTAGGTCATACTAGCATACATGTGTGCTACTTTGACAGTACATCCTAGTTGGTTGGAAAACACCGCCGGCATTTTGTTCTGATTAGTCGAGACTGCTGGTTAGTTGAGTTGCGGATAACTGGGACTCTACTGTAATAATGTATGGGCACCCTTAGGTTGGATGAATCCCTGGCCGATAAATGGCTGTTAAAAGTCACGTTCTATAAACAATCTTTGGTCTCCAGAGCATCGTTAACAAAAAATGTAGTTCGTTTAGGTAGAGATGACATCGTCCAGCAGTCAGACTTGCCAGCACGCTGTGTAATCTGAGCTACATGAAGCCCGAGTGATTTCTCCAGGGGGTGCTGATATCTGTGGGGACGGGCTAATCACTCTGCGCTGCGCTACATAACATGCGTGGCACACAGACAGCCACACTGGAGCTACGTTGGATGGCGAGAGTGAAATTTAATTTTGTCAGTCTGCTTTCTTGTCTTTTCCATCTCATGTGAACAGAATGGAAATGTGTTTATCACAGATTTAATGCAGAAGGAACAGACTTGATAAATTGTGATTACTATTCTGGCGGTGCAGCAGTGCCAAGACAACTGCCAGTAGCCGAGTGATGAATGCCATCTGACAGGGAAGATGCCATTCAGCACAAGTCTCATCTACTACCAGACAGTGAGACGGGCTGCAGCACTTTATAGGAAACCTGTGCTTAGAAGGTAATGGGAAATGTGGGTGCTGGAACCACCACGGAACTATATATATGCTGCATTCATGCATGTATGGCTACAGTGTATCAGAGCGCTGTATAGAGTAGTGGTGATGTCAGGCTGGCTGCTGTATATCAGAGCACTGTATAGAGTAGTGGTGATGTCGGACTAGCTACTGTGTATCAGAGCACTGTATAGAGTAGTGGTGATGTTAGGCTGGCTGCTGTATATCAGAGCACTGTATAGAGTAGTGGTGATGTCAGGCTGGCTGCTGTATATCAGAGCGCTGTATACAGTAGTGGTGATGTTAGGCTGGCTACTGTGTATCAGAGCACTGTATAGAGTAGTGGTGATGTCAGGCTGGCTGCTGTATGTCAGAGCGCTGTATAGAGTAGTGGTGATGTCAGGCTGGCTGCTGTATGTCAGAGCACTGTATAGAGTAGTGGTGATGTCAGGCTGGCTGCTGTATATCAGAGCACTGTATAGAGTAGTGGTGATGTTAGGCTGGCTGCTGTATGTCAGAGCGCTGTATAGAGTAGTGGTGATGTCGGGCTGGCTGTTGTATATCAGAGCACTGTATAGAGTAGTGGTGATTTCGGGCTGGCTGCTGTATATCAGAGCACTGTATAGAGTAGTGGTGATGTTAGGCTGGCTACTGTGTATCAGAGTACTGTATAGAGTAGTGGTGATGTCGGGCTGGCTGCTGTATATCAGAGCGCTGTATACAGTAGTGGTGATGTTAGGCTGGCTACTGTGTATCAGAGCACTGTATAGAGTAGTGGTGATGTCAGGCTGGCTGCTGTATGTCAGAGCGCTGTATAGAGTAGTGGTGATGTCAGGCTGGCTGCTGTATGTCAGAGCACTGTATAGAGTAGTGGTGATGTCAGGCTAGCTGCTGTATATCAGAGCACTGTATAGAATAGTGGTGATGTCGGGCTGGCTGCTGTATATCAGAGCACTGTATAGAGTAGTGGTGATGTTAGGCTGGCTGCTGTATATCAGAGCACTGTATAGAGTAGTGGTGATGTTGGGCTGGCTGCTGTATATCAGAGCACTGTATAGAGTAGTGGTGATGTTAGGCTGGCTGCTGTATATCAGAGCACTGTATATAATAGTGGTGATGTCGGTCTGGCTGCTGTGTATCAGAGCACTGTATACAGTACTGGTGATGTTGGGCTGGCTGCTGTATATCAGAGCACCGTATATAATAGTGGTGATGTCGGTCTGGCTGCTGTGTATCAGAGCACTGTATAGAGTAGTGGTGATGTTAGGCTGGCTGCTGTATGTCAGAGCGCTGTATAGAGTAGTGGTGATGTTGGGCTGGCTGCTGTATATCAGAGCACCGTATATAATAGTGGTGATGTCGGTCTGGCTGCTGTGTATCAGAGCACTGTATAGAGTAGTGGTGATGTTAGGCTGGCTGTTGTATATCAGAGCACTGTATAGAGTAGTGGTGATGTTGGGCTGGCTGCTGTATATCAGAGCACTGTATAGAGTAGTGGTGATGTTAGGCTGGCTGCTGTATATCAGAGCACTGTATAGAATAGTGGTGATGTTAGGCTGGCTGCTGTATATCAGAGCACTGTATAGAGTAGTGGTGATGTTAGGCTGGCTGCTGTATATCAGAGCACTGTATAGAGTAGTGGTGATGTTAGGCTGGCTGCTGTATATCAGAGCACTGTATAGAATAGTGGTGATGTTAGGCTGGCTGCTGTATATCAGAGCACTGTATAGAGTAGTGGTGATGTCAGGTTGGCTGCTGTATATCAGAGCACTGTATAGAGTAGTGGTGATGTCGGTCTGGCTGCTGTGTATCAGAGCACTGTATAGAATAGTGGTGATGTCGGGCTGGCTGCTGTGTATCAGAGCACTGTATAGAGTAGTGGTGATGTCGGGCTGGCTGCTGTATATCAGAGCACTGTATAGAATAGTGGTGATGTCGGGCTGGCTGCTGTATATCAGAGCACTGTATAGAGTAGTGGTGATGTTGGACTGGCTGCTGTATATCAGAGCACTGTATAGAGTAGTGGTGATGTTGGGCTGGCTGCTGTATATCAGAGCACAGTATATAATAGTGGTGATGTCAGGCTGGCTGCTGTATATCAGAGCACTGTATAGAATAGTGGTGATGTCGGGCTGGCTACTGTGTATCAGAGCACTGTATAGAATAGTGGTGATGTCGGGCTGGCTACTGTGTATCAGAGCGCTGTATAGAATAGTGGTGATGTCGGGCTGGCTGCTGTGTATCAGAGCACTGTATAGAGTAGTGGTGATGTCGGGCTGGCTGCTGTATATCAGAGCACTGTATAGAGTAGTGGTGATGTCAGGCTGGCTGCTGTGTATCAGAGCGCTGTATAGAATAGTGGTGATGTCGGGCTGGCTGCTGTATATCAGAGCACTGTATAGAGTAGTGGTGATGTCGGGCTGGCTGCTGTATATCAGAGCGCTGTATACAGTAGTGGTGATGTTAGGCTGGCTACTGTGTATCAGAGCACTGTATAGAGTAGTGGTGATGTCAGGCTGGCTGCTGTATGTCAGAGCGCTGTATAGAGTAGTGGTGATGTCAGGCTGGCTGCTGTATGTCAGAGCACTGTATAGAGTAGTGGTGATGTCAGGCTAGCTGCTGTATATCAGAGCACTGTATAGAATAGTGGTGATGTCGGGCTGGCTGCTGTATATCAGAGCACTGTATAGAGTAGTGGTGATGTTAGGCTGGCTGCTGTATATCAGAGCACTGTATAGAGTAGTGGTGATGTTGGGCTGGCTGCTGTATATCAGAGCACTGTATAGAGTAGTGGTGATGTTAGGCTGGCTGCTGTATATCAGAGCACTGTATATAATAGTGGTGATGTCGGTCTGGCTGCTGTGTATCAGAGCACTGTATACAGTACTGGTGATGTTGGGCTGGCTGCTGTATATCAGAGCACCGTATATAATAGTGGTGATGTCGGTCTGGCTGCTGTGTATCAGAGCACTGTATAGAGTAGTGGTGATGTTAGGCTGGCTGCTGTATGTCAGAGCGCTGTATAGAGTAGTGGTGATGTTGGGCTGGCTGCTGTATATCAGAGCACCGTATATAATAGTGGTGATGTCGGTCTGGCTGCTGTGTATCAGAGCACTGTATAGAGTAGTGGTGATGTTAGGCTGGCTGTTGTATATCAGAGCACTGTATAGAGTAGTGGTGATGTTGGGCTGGCTGCTGTATATCAGAGCACTGTATAGAGTAGTGGTGATGTTAGGCTGGCTGCTGTATATCAGAGCACTGTATAGAATAGTGGTGATGTTAGGCTGGCTGCTGTATATCAGAGCACTGTATAGAGTAGTGGTGATGTTAGGCTGGCTGCTGTATATCAGAGCACTGTATAGAGTAGTGGTGATGTTAGGCTGGCTGCTGTATATCAGAGCACTGTATAGAATAGTGGTGATGTTAGGCTGGCTGCTGTATATCAGAGCACTGTATAGAGTAGTGGTGATGTCAGGTTGGCTGCTGTATATCAGAGCACTGTATAGAGTAGTGGTGATGTCGGTCTGGCTGCTGTGTATCAGAGCACTGTATAGAATAGTGGTGATGTCGGGCTGGCTGCTGTGTATCAGAGCACTGTATAGAGTAGTGGTGATGTCGGGCTGGCTGCTGTATATCAGAGCACTGTATAGAATAGTGGTGATGTCGGGCTGGCTGCTGTATATCAGAGCACTGTATAGAGTAGTGGTGATGTTGGACTGGCTGCTGTATATCAGAGCACTGTATAGAGTAGTGGTGATGTTGGGCTGGCTGCTGTATATCAGAGCACAGTATATAATAGTGGTGATGTCAGGCTGGCTGCTGTATATCAGAGCACTGTATAGAATAGTGGTGATGTCGGGCTGGCTACTGTGTATCAGAGCACTGTATAGAATAGTGGTGATGTCGGGCTGGCTACTGTGTATCAGAGCGCTGTATAGAATAGTGGTGATGTCGGGCTGGCTGCTGTGTATCAGAGCACTGTATAGAGTAGTGGTGATGTCGGGCTGGCTGCTGTATATCAGAGCACTGTATAGAGTAGTGGTGATGTCAGGCTGGCTGCTGTGTATCAGAGCGCTGTATAGAATAGTGGTGATGTCGGGCTGGCTGCTGTATATCAGAGCACTGTATAGAGTAGTGGTGATGTTGGGCTGGCTGCTGTATATCAGAGCACTGTATAGAGTAGTGGTGATGTTGGGCTGGCTGCTGTATATCAGAGCACTGTATAGAGTAGTGGTGATGTTGGGCTGGCTACTGTGTATCAGAGCACTGTATAGAGTAGTGGTGATGTTGGGCTGGCTACTGTGTATCAGAGCACTGTATAGAGTAGTGGTGATGTTGGGCTGGCTACTGTGTATCAGAGCACTGTATAGAGTAGTGGTGATGTTGGGCTGGCTACTGTATATCAGAGCACTGTATAGAGTAGTGGTGATGTCAGGTTGGCTGCTGTATATCAGAGCACTGTATAGAGTAGTGGTGATGTCGGTCTGGCTGCTGTGTATCAGAGCACTGTATAGAATAGTGGTGATGTCGGGCTGGCTGCTGTGTATCAGAGCACTGTATAGAGTAGTGGTGATGTCGGGCTGGCTGCTGTATATCAGAGCACTGTATAGAATAGTGGTGATGTCGGGCTGGCTGCTGTATATCAGAGCACTGTATAGAGTAGTGGTGATGTTGGACTGGCTGCTGTATATCAGAGCACTGTATAGAGTAGTGGTGATGTTGGGTTGGCTGCTGTATATCAGAGCACAGTATATAATAGTGGTGATGTCAGGCTGGCTGCTGTATATCAGAGCACTGTATAGAATAGTGGTGATGTCGGGCTGGCTACTGTGTATCAGAGCACTGTATAGAATAGTGGTGATGTCGGGCTGGCTACTGTGTATCAGAGCGCTGTATAGAATAGTGGTGATGTCGGGCTGGCTGCTGTGTATCAGAGCACTGTATAGAGTAGTGGTGATGTCGGGCTGGCTGCTGTATATCAGAGCACTGTATAGAGTAGTGGTGATGTCAGGCTGGCTGCTGTGTATCAGAGCGCTGTATAGAATAGTGGTGATGTCGGGCTGGCTGCTGTATATCAGAGCACTGTATAGAGTAGTGGTGATGTTGGGCTGGCTGCTGTATATCAGAGCACTGTATAGAGTAGTGGTGATGTTGGGCTGGCTGCTGTATATCAGAGCACTGTATAGAGTAGTGGTGATGTTGGGCTGGCTACATGTGTATCAGAGCACTGTATAGAGTAGTGGTGATGTTGGGCTGGCTACTGTGTATCAGAGCACTGTATAGAGTAGTGGTGATGTTGGGCTGGCTACTGTGTATCAGAGCACTGTATAGAGTAGTGGTGATGTTGGGCTGGCTACTGTATATCAGAGCACTGTATAGAGTAGTGGTGATGTTAGGCTGGCTGCTGTATATCAGAGCACTGTATAGAGTAGTGGTGATGTTAGGCTGGCTGCTGTATATCAGAGCACTGTATAGAGTAGTGGTGATGTCGGGCTGGCTACTGTGTATCAGAGCACTGTATAGAGTAGTGGTGATGTCAGGCTGGCTGCTGTATATCAGAGCACTGTATAGAATAGTGGTGATGTCGGGCTGGCTACTGTGTATCAGAGCACTGTATAGAGTAGTGTTGATGTCAGGCTGGCTGCTGTATATCAGAGCACTGTATAGAGTAGTGGTGATGTTGGGCTGGCTGATGTATATCAGAGCTCTGTATAGAGTAGTGGTGATGTTGGGCTGGCTGCTGTATATCAGAGCACTGTATAGAGTAGTGGTGATGTCGGTCTGGCTGCTGTGTATCAGAGCACTGTATACAGTAGTGGTGATGTCAGGCTGGCTACTGTATGTCAGAGCGCTGTATAGAGTAGTGGTGATGTTAGGCTGGCTGCTGTATATCAGAGCACTGTATAGAGTAGTGGTGATGTTAGGCTGGCTGCTGTATGTCAGAGCACTGTATAGAGTAGTGGTGATGTTGGTCTGGCTGCTGTGTATCAGAGCACTGTATACAGTACTGGTGATGTTGGGCTGGCTGCTGTATATCAGAGCACTGTATAGAGTAGTGGTGATGTTGGGCTGGCTGCTGTGTATCAGAGCACTGTATAGAGTAGTGGTGATGTTAGGCTGGCTGCTGTATATCAGAGCACTGTATAGAGTAGTAGTGATGTTAGGCTGGCTGCTGTATATCAGAGCACTGTATAGAGTAGTGGTGATGTTAGGCTGGCTACTGTGTATCAGAGCACTGTATAGAGTAGTGGTGATGTCGGGCTGGCTGCTGTATATCAGAGCACTGTATAGAGTAGTGGTGATGTCGGGCTGGCTACTGTGTATCAGAGCACTGTATAGAGTAGTGGTGATGTTGGGCTGGCTGCTGTATATCAGAGCACTGTATAGAGTAGTGGTGATGTTAGGCTGGCTGCTGTATATCAGAGCACTGTATAGAGTAGTGGTGATGTCGGGCTGGCTGCTGTATATCAGAGCACTGTATAGAGTAGTGGTGATGTTAGGCTGGCTGCTGTATATCAGAGCACTGTATAGAGTAGTGGTGATGTCGGGCTGGCTGCTGTATATCAGAGCACTGTATAGAGTAGTGGTGATGTTAGGCTGGCTGCTGTATATCAGAGCACTGTATAGAGTAGTGGTGATGTCAGGCTGGCTGCTGTATATCAGAGCGCTGTATACAGTAGTGGTGATGTTAGGCTGGCTACTGTGTATCAGAGCACTGTATAGAGTAGTGGTGATGTTAGGCTGGCTGCTGTATGTCAGAGCGCTGTATAGAGTAGTGGTGATGTTAGGCTGGCTGCTGTATATCAGAGCACTGTATAGAGTAGTGGTGATGTCAGACTGGCTGCTGTATATCAGAGCGCTGTATAGAGAAGTGGTGATGTTAGGCTGGCTGCTGTATATCAGAGCACTGTATAGAGTAGTGGTGATGTTGGGCTGGCTGATGTATATCAGAGCTCTGTATAGAGTAGTGGTGATGTTAGGCTGGCTACTGTGTATCAGAGCACTGTATAGAGTAGTGGTGATGTTAGGCTGGCTACTGTGTATCAGAGCACTGTATAGAGTAGTGGTGATGTTAGGCTGGCTGCTGTATATCAGAGCTCTGTATAGAGTAGTGGTGATGTCAGGCTGGCTACTGTGTATCAGAGTACTGTATAGAGTAGTGGTGATGTCGGGC